>NC_055961.1:2264471-2486971 GCF_018492685.1 Alosa sapidissima
CCTCAACTAGGTCAGGGCAAATGCCCATCAGTCTCTGCTGACATACTGAGGTACTTCAGAATATGTGTGTGTGTGTGTGTGTGTGTGTGAGAGTGCCCAATTCCAGACATGCCAGGCCTTTTGTCAGTCTGGGGGTCGTTTCTAGAAAGCATCGTTTGCTAACTTGCGTCGCAACCTTGGTAGTTCGCTGCATCGTTCTTGGATTTGGTGTTTCTAGAAAGGGTAGTTCGAACTCTCAATCGCAAACAAGGACGCAAAGTTTGGTCGTTTGAACTACTGTCCCTAGGCAGTCGCACTTGTGTCGTTCCTTGGTAGTTCCTGTTGGTGTACGGAGCCTAACCAAAAATCACAACCGCCTAACCAAAATTTGCGAAGTGGATGTTTATTTCGTGACTCAATGATTAATCTATCCTGTAGCTTAATTTTGATGAAGACACTGCTCCCCTACTTGGCTCATTCTTGCTATTTATGTTAATTAAAGTATTGCCTTGCTTTTAGTATTATAATCTTCACAGTCCCTAACAACAGAAGTGTTAAATGGTGTAGTGGCTAAAGCAGATGACTTATTATCCCAACGTTGTAGGTTCAATTTTCTTATGATGTGAGATTGTCCTCTTGCTTCTCGCTACCTGCAGGTGAACTAGTGTGACACGTAGATTCAATTGTTTTTGACTGATGTATACCTATTGTACTCTCGATGTAGAGTAACTATATACATAAATATGTATGGTCAAAACCTATTGTTGTGTCTCGTAGGCCTACTCAGAGATAAAAAGAAGAGCTAGGATGCGAACTCCGGCCAAGTGCGCAGTGCACCAACGCGCTGCCGTTAAGCCACGAGACAGTTGATAACCTATGGGATACCCAGATATTTGTCCAGGCTATATATTTTTTCCAACACAGATATTTAACACAAATAATGACTCATATTGGTCTGCTTAAGTTAACTGTTTTATATGCTTGCAATAGGTTTAGGTTTTGGCTGATGGCAATGACAATACTAGCATTAATCACTCGGTTTAGATTAGAAACATGTCGACATAGGCCGTGACAGAACATTTCTAGGGGGTGGGGTATTACACGTTTCCACTGTTTCCACCAATGATATGTATCGCTGCATCATCAACAACGTTGTTGGAACTATGGTGTTCGAACGTCGGAGGTAGCGAATTGCGACACAGGTACGATGCTTTCTGGAAACAGGTGTAACAGTGTCGTTGTTTGGTCGCAAGTTGCGTCGTACCATGGTGGTTAAGCAACGTCGTTGCTAACTTTTCTAGATACGACCCCCTGGGCAGGAGAGAGGCCAGGCAAAGCTACGTAAGGTAAACACACACACACACACACAGAGTGCTTCTGGGGTGCAAGGACTCTATACTGGCACAATGCCTCCCCCTGGTGGTGAAACGGAGAACGGCCAAAACACTGACGTCCTGCAACATCTCCAGTATGTCCAGTCAGACAGTGTGTCACACAGGAGCAGAGAGATGATACACACATGCAGCAGGAGACCTGCGACTGGGTGCACTGTGTGGGTGTGTGTACAAACCTGTATGAAGTTTGGACACACCTTCTCATTTAACGCGTTTCCTTTATTTTCATGACTATTTACATTGTAGATTCATCAAAACTATTAATGAACACATGTGGAATTATGTATATGTGGAATAATTACTTAACAAAAAAAGTGTGAAATAACTGAAAATGTCTTATATGCTAGTTTCTTCAAAGTTGCTATTTTTTAATTTTATTTAACACCATATTCAGCAAGGCATAACTTACAAATATGACAAATATTCATCTATGGGCCAAATAACTTTGCATTCATTCATAGTTTTGATGCCTTCAATGAGAATCTACAAAATATGAAAATAAAGAAAACGCATTGAAATGAGAAGGTGTGTCCAAACTTTTGGCCTGTACTGGCCCACGAAAGACAACAGACTGCTCAATGTGCAGTCTTAGTTAACAAAAAGTACAAATATTTATACTTACACTAACACAATTCTTTCAATATGATATAAGGAGTCAAAGCTACAATAAACGGTTTCCTCCTTGACCATAACATCATTCTTAGAGCTACAAAGAGCTTTCAGTGGAGTTTCGTAGCTGAATGTGTAGAAAAAAAAATGAATGACACATTTTAAGGTATATCTTGCAACAGCATTTATTAAGGCTTAAATAATAACACATAAATACTTAGATATTTGGTCACCTGTTACAGGGATGCACATGATTTCACTACGGCCCAAAATAAAACAGCTGAGTGGACTTGTAGCAAAGGTACCCTTCAACGTAAATATCTGGACTGGGCAGACATGAGGTCAGAAAACAAAGAGGAAATCTGGAATATTCCCTGACTGGGGTGGGAAAAGAGGAAATCTGGAATATTCCCTGACTGGGGTGGGAAAAGAGGAAGTCTGGAATATTCCCTGACTGGGGTGGGAAAAGAGGAAGTCTGGAATATTCCCTGACTGGGGTGGGAAAAGTCTTCATTTCAATATAACATAAAGAGTAACAGAGTTCCAGCGGCATTCATCTTTCCACAAACTCAAAGTTTTGTCAAATCAACACGTATGTTTCCTTCAGAAATAACAAAGCAAAACTACTTAGCTAAAACAGACTGTAATAAAGCCCACCCCATAATAAAAGTCTCTGTGTGGTCTTTTCAACCTTTGTTATCAATCATTCTGAATGTTTGATAGCTTAAAATTAAATAATTTAAATCAATACTAAACCAGTACTTGAGATCTAAAGGTGCACTTGATACAACAACATTCTCACGGCGCATCAGGTTAGCCACAGAGCTATGCTGAGGGCCACAATGCATCTGGGTCACTGACCAATCACAGAAGTGGAGTGTTATCCGCACAGTGACATGGACCAGAGTGTTCAAACACCCAACTTCCACAGATAAACAGGGGACAGAGAGAGAGAGAGACAGAGAGAGAGAGAGAACAAGGGATGCATAAGTGAAAGAGTGCTTACTTGTAGAGGCAGGAAAGGATGCACAACACACACCAAGCTGGGATGACCACAACACACACCAAGCTGTGAGTGGTCAGTGTGCGTATGTGCTTTGTGCGTCTATATAATGGTGTTGGTCTTATGCTTTGGGGATCTACAAGCGTGTGTGTGTGTGTGTGTGTGTGTACATATTTTTAAAGTTTACTGGGTATCTGTGCATTAGTAACATTCTGGAGATGTATCACAAAACTAAAACAAACAGTAATCCAGTGTAGGACACGCACGCACGCACGCACGCAAGTTCTATAGGTTATTTAACTGTGCAGTAAAACTAAGACTTGTTGCTCCTTGTGAATATATTAAGAATGTGTGTACTGTATGTGAGAGTGTGTGTGTGTGTGTGTGTGTGTGGTGTATGTGTGTAACTAAGACAGTTCCATAGGTTATTTAACTGTGCAGTAAAACGTAGACTTGTTGGTCCTTGTGAATATATTAAGTGTGTGTGTGTCACATTTCAGCGTCTCTGTCTCAGGCTGCAGTCGCTGATGAGTGTGTGTTGTGTGTGTATGTGTGTGTGTGTGTGTGTGTGTCACATTTCAGCGTCTCTTTCTCAGGCTGCAGTCGCTGCTGAGTGTGTGTTGTGTGTGTAGAGTGTGTGTGTGTGTGTGTGTGTGTGTGTCATATTTCAGTGTCTCTGTCTCAGGCTGCAGTCGCTGCTGAGTGTGTGTTGTGTGTGTGGGGGCGTCTCCATGGCAGCAGTGGAGGGGTCCAGCTTGCTCACCCCCGACACCCCAGGAGCCTCCAGCAACACCGCCTCCTCAGACCAGCAGTCTGACAGGGCCTGCACTACTACATACACACACACACACACACACATTATACAGAGAAGATTAGATACACAGATACACACACACACACACACATTATACAAGGCATACATACAGAGCATACATACAGTGGCCATGTAGCATACATACACCAGAATTATTGGCACCTCTGCTAAAGTTGACTGAAAACCGGTACAAAAAAATAAGGGAGGCTTAAGAAGGTATGACAAGCAGGGGTGCCAATAATTGTGAACAACGTGTTTTAGTTAAAAATATTTATTACTTATTTATTACTGATTTTCCTTTTTCTCAAAATAAATTTGCTTCCCTTCAAGGTTGGATTTTTCCTATTTTTTTTTTCATTTTGAGATGACAATATATCACCAACAGATTATTTTTTATAGTCAACTTTAGCAGAGGTGCCAATAATTCTGGAGGGTACTGTACACATTATACAGGACTTACACCGTAAACATAACACTCATACACTTATGAGGTTGTAAACACAGGAAACGCACACACACACACACACACACACACACGCACACGCACACACACACACACACACTATACCTGTATTGTTGTCTTCTGGCACATCAGCTGGATTTAAAGAGCCAATCTCTGCAGTTTCTAGTTCACCTGCAAAACACACACACAGACAGACACACACACACAAACACACACACACATTATACAGAGAAGATCAGATACACACACAAGACAAAAAGTCTTTCCTCCTACCAAATATAATTACTTCAGTTTTTTCTTTGTTCAGCTGAAGACAATTTTGAGACATCCAGATGTTGATTTGTTCTATACACTTACACATAGATTCATGGGGACCATAGTCGTTTGGCGACAGAGCTAAGTAAATTTGTGTCATCTGCATAGCTATGACATGAAATCAAATTATTATGGATGATTTGTCCAAGTGGGAGCATATAGAGGTTGAATAATAGTGGCCCCAAGATCGACCCCTGGGGAACACCACAGGTCAAGGACGTTGGTGTTGAGGTAGAGTTTCCGATGGCAACAAAGACGCTCCTTTCTTGTAGATATGATTTTAGCCAGTTGATAACTATCCCTGTAAATCCAACCCTGTGTTATAGTCTGTGTAGTAAAATATTGTGATCAACAGTGTCAAATGCTGCACTAAGGTCCAGTAGCACTAGGACTGATATTTTACCTAAATCTGTGTTGAGGCGTATGTCATTGAAAACTTTAATGAGAGCTGTTTCAGTGCTGTGATTTGCTCAAAAAACAGACTGAAAGTAATCAAAATACCCATTTGATGTTAGGAAGGTGGTTAGTTGATTAAAGACTACTTTTTCAATAGTTTTGCCAATAAAAGGTAGATTGGATATGGGCCTGTAAGGAAAAGTGCCTGACAGCAGTGATACATTTACAATTTGAAGGACACCTGCCACTATAAGGTGAAAAACAGTTTTGGAGAAATTTGTTCTTTGCATGAGGTTGGAAACACAGGAAACACACACTCACTCACAAACACACACACACACACACACACACACACACACACACACAATACCTGTATTGATGTCTTCTGGCACATCATCTTGATTTAAAGAGACAGTCTCTGTAGTTTCTAGTTCACCTGCAATACATACATACATACACATTATACAGGACTTACAACGTAAACATAACACTCATACACTATATGAGGTTGTAAACACAGGAAACACACGTGTGCACGCACACACACACACACTATACAAGGCATATCAACAGAGCATACATACACATTATACAGGACTTACACCATAAACATAACACTCATACACTATATAATATGAGGTTGTAAACACAGGAAACACACGCGCGCACACACACACACACATTATACAAGGCATATCAACAGAGCATACATACACATTATACAGGACTTACACCGTAAACATAACACTCATACACTATATAATATGAGGTTGTAAACACAGGAAACACACGCGCACACACACACACACACACACACATTATACAAGGCATATCAACAGAGCATACATACACATTATACAGGACTTACACCGTAAACATAACACTCATACACTATATGAGGTTTAAACACAGGAAACACACGCGCACACACACACTATACCTGTATTGTTGTCTTCTGGCACATCAGCTCGATTTAAAGTCTCTGTAGTTTCTAGTTCACCTACACACACACACAGATCATTCAGAAGTCACAGAGTGTGACTGCAAAAGCTGCAATACCCCTACATTGGTGGCTTCATACTGCTTTTCTTACCCTTTCTCAGTGCGCTGCCTGGGGGCTGCAGCTCTTGTGTTGTGCCAGTAGAGGGCTCCCTTTCCGTGTCAGGCCTCTTAACTGCAAGGAAATAAGATCTTATTGTTCATTATTCATCAACATTCATTTAAAAAGAGAAATAGTTCAGCAGTCTACATGGCCAAACCAGCATCTTGCCCAGGTCCACACTAACTCCATTGTATTTGTTAAACCTTAGAGTTAAGTACAGCACGCTGCCTAAAGAGTTAAGTACAGAACGCTGCTAAAGAGTTAAGTACAGCACGCTGCTAAAGAGTTAAGTACAGCACGCTGCCTAAAGAGTTAAGTACAGCACGCTGCTAAAGAGTTAAGTACAGCACGCTGCTAAAGAGTTAAGTACAGCACGCCTGCTAAAGAGTTAAGTACTGTACAGCATGCTGCATAAAGAGTTAAGTACAGCACGCTGCTAAAGAGTTAAGTACAGCACACCTGGCTAAAGAGTTAAGTACAGCACGCTGCTAAAGAGTTAAGTACAGCACGCTGCTAAAGAGTTAAGTACAGCACGCTGCATAAAGAGTTAAGTACAGCACGCTGCTAAAGAGTTCAGTACAGCACGCTGCCTAAAGAGTTAAGTACTGTACAGCACGCCTGCTAAAGAGTTAAGTACAGCACGCCTGGATAAAGAGTTAAGTACAGCACGCTACTAAAGAGTTAAGTACAGCACGCTGCTAAAGAGTTAAGTACAGCATGCTGCTAAAGAGTTAAGTACAGCACGCCTATCTAAAGAGTTGAGTACAGCACGCTGCATAAAGGTGAACTGCTTAGTGAAACATAAAGGCTGTCCAGAGCTCATAACGTGGACACTAATGAAAGCTATTCAATAGGAATGCAGTGACCTCTGTAAAGTGACCTCTGTGAAGTGACCTACTGTATGTGAAGTGACCTCTGTAAAGTGACCTCTGTGAAGTGAAGTGACCTCTTTGAAGTGACTTCTGTGAAGTGACCTATGTGAAGTGCAGCTACATTTTAGAGGCCTCAGTATTCCTCCACCTCCACAATATCAGAGAACTGTGTGCGTGCGTGTATGTGTGCGTGCGTGTATGTGTGCGTGTGTGTGTGTGCGCGTGTATGTGTGCGCGTGCGTGTGTGCGCGTGCACCATAGCCACACACACTCACTCTGCTGGCTGGTTGCTGACATGCGCTTGCGAGCCTCCTCTCTCCTCTGCTGCAGTCGAGTCGTATCCCCCATCATCACCTGCAGAAAGTAAAAACACATTTACAGACACACACACACACACACACACACACACACACACACACACACACACACACACACACACACACACACCTGAAGCAGACAACCCAATTACACACTCTCACTAAACAAACATAAACACACAAACACACAAAAGCGGTACCTTTTTGAAGATAAAGGTATTTTTGAGAGGGATTTTTGTCAAAAAGTGCCTTAATCAATAATTTTATATAATTTTAGGAAGGTAACAATTTGGTCGTTTAGCTGACGCCTTTCTCCAAAGCAACTTACCACTATCAAGATACAATAAGAGTACAATAAAGTTCAACTACAATATGGTAGAATGTTACATAGCCACTGCCACACACACCCGCACACACACGGACACGCGCACACACACACACACACACACAGACACACCAAAGCGCACACGCACACACAGACACAGACACACGCACACACGGGGTTAGGATGCGAGCTGTGCACACACACACACACACACAAACACACACGGGGGGGGGGGGGTTAGGGTGCGAGCTGTGCTTACCCGGACCCTGACCTGCTCCGGTGGCCAGAGGCCACCCCAGATGATCTGCAGGTAGCCGAAGAGCACGACCACGCTGAGGAACAGGAAGTTGCTGCTCACGCCCACCACCGCCGAGCCCAGAGGGAAGTTATACAGCACGTACCTACCACGGCACACAGGGCTTCAGGTTGTGTGTGTGTGTGTGTGTGTGTGTGTGTGTGTGTGTGTGTGTGTGTAGTCCGAGCCCAGAGGGAAGTTATACAGCAGGTATCTACCGCGAGACACAGGGCGTCAGTGTGTGTGTGTGTGTGTGTGTGTGTGTGTGTTGCTGTTTACCTGATGCCAGTGAAGTAGGCATGGATCCTGAGCTGGGCAGAGTACACCTGCACCCGGCGTGACTGGATCTCAATCACTGCACCCACCGCAGGCTGGTACTATATCACACACACACACACACACACACACAAACACACACACACACACACACACAGCAGACACACATACACACACAGCAGAGGTTTTACACATGCACATCATTTTACAACAGGCCGGTACTGCAACACACACATTGCCATAAGACACGCAAACACATCAACACCCACACACATATACGCTACCCTAAGTGACCCCTAAGTGACCCCTAAGTGACCCCTGCTGTGGGCCAGTAAAAGTCACTCCGAAGTACCCCACTTTGCCCCCTCCCTGCAGGGCAACAGAACTCACTGCCCCAGTTGCCTCCTCCCTGCAGGGCAACAGAACTCACTGCCCCAGTTGCCCCCTCCCTGCAGGGCAACAGAACTCACTGCCCCAGTTGCCCCCTCCCTGCAGGGCTACAGAACTCACTGCCCCCACAGAGGATGCTTGAGAGGCAAATGGGACACACAGGGGCAAATGTTGGGGCATTTGAACTCAACTTCATATTACACCCCACAGGGCACTGACCAGCTAGATAGATCAACCTCAACCTGAGACCAACCTGACGCCTTGACCGTGATCTACTGAAGCAGATGAACACACGCATGTATGCAAATGCAGAGGAAGAGGACGATGGCCTCTGAATGTGAAACAGGGCAAATACGCATCACAAGTGGAGCCAGACCAGCTGAGTACGCGGTCCACTTCATCACTGCAAGCTTCTCTTCTCATGACACACAGAGGAACTGAATGACCAGAGACTGAGCACCATCTCAAACATGACATAAAAATCTGATATACTAGTCACATCACATATTCAGATTATCACAAGAGAACACAACTTTCAGAGAGTAGCACAACTTTCATAGTAGTATTAGTGTAGAGACATTTGTAGTGAATGAATATAGAGACATTTGTAGTGAATGAATATAGAGATGTTTGTAGTGCATTAGTATAGAGACATTTGTAGTGAATGAATATAGAGATGTTTGCTTCAGAGAGTTCTCATTCAGCAGAGTTTAAAAGGGTAAGAAATGATCAGCGCGAGTCAACTCAACTACTTCATGACTGAAAATAGAGAGTCATGAGATCAGCAGCTTGTGGTCATCTCCTGAGGCCATGACTGTGTGCATGTGTGTGTGTGTGTGTGTGTTTCAGATCATGTGTGAAATGAGCTGAGTACATTCACAATCTGTACCACAGCAGGAGACAAGTGTGTACACACACACACACACACACACCGAGTTGTCTTTGTAGTCTGTGAAGAGCTCGAGCTCCAGGAGCTGTTTCTGCTCGGAGACGCCGGCCAGCAGCAGTGGGGAGAAGACCAGCGTGCTCAGCGTCTTGAGGAGACTGGAGCGAAAGTGCAGCATGGCCTGATGGGAAACAGGAAGTCACAGCAAGACACACACACACACACACACACACACAACATCACACACACATTACTGACAGCACAGCAAGGCAATATGACACAGATGTCATCAATCAGGATAGAGTAACCTGGTTTCTGTGATTCAGGTTATTAGTAAGTTATTAGGTGTTCTGCAGTAAACTATGTATCTTCAAGAACATTCTACTAAACCACTTACCAGTAGCATTTTTAAAATATGTTAGAGCAGCAATTCAAACCGAATACCTAACTGAGGAATCCTTTACACTGGGCACCTAGAGAATGAGGCGGTACTGGTTTAAATAAATAGATGCGTGAAATGACTAATGAATCAGAGGGCGCGGGGGGGGGGTCAGTAGACATGTGAGAGCACGGGGGCATCAGCAGTGACCGAGTCAGCGGTGGCACTAAAGAAAGCCTTGTATTTAATAGTGTGTGTGTGTGTGTGTGTGTGTTTGTCTGTAAGAAGAGAGAGCGAGAGAGAGAGAGAGAGAGAGAGAGAGAGAGAGAGAGAGAGAGAGAGAGAGAGAGAGAGAGAGGGAGGGAGAGAGAGAGAGAGAGATCATGATCACTCACTGAGCGAGCGACAGATGCAGTGGTGTGTCCATCTCGGCTGTAGCAGGACATCTTGACCATGAACATCCCCAGCTGCTCATTCACTGGAGACTCCGGCAGCTCCAGCTCCAGAGACACTCTATATGGCTGACCAGGAGCCATCACCTGGACACCGAGAGGGGGGGGGGGGAGAAGACAGAATTAAAAACACAGGCACAAAAATAGATTAAGAATAATCAGGACAGCAGACATAACACATCAATTAGTCATTCTCAGAGGAGATGAGATTGAGACTGCCTAAATGAAAGAGAGTGATAGAGTGAGAGAGAGAGGGATAGAGTGACACAGTAAAGAAGGGCGGTAGGATGGGCCATATAGACTCAAAACTATGTCAAGATATTTCAACAGAGCAAACTAAACAAACCCTGTGAGACACACAGTTCATTATCACTCGCCTGCCTTGCCATTAAACTGCTACCACACTGAGCTGTGATCTCAGCTTTCCACACACACACAGGCTGTTGGTCCTGCCACACACACACAGGCTGTTGGTCCTGCCACACACACACACACACGCTGTTGGTCCTGCCCATAGACTGTATATATAGAACTGGACAGTGTGGTTGCATTCTGCAGTGTTCTATGGAATTGAAGCCGCCGAGGCGACGCCATCTTGGAAAATTTGCAACCAATTTGAAGTGCGGCTGCGCAGCAAAAGTTGAAGCATGCGCAGTGAAGAGGAGTCGTGGTCAGGCACGCCCACTCAGCGAGTTAAACACGCCCCTTGTCGATAGAAACCCGCCCCCTTGTCCTTTCCACAACACAGGTCGATAATGAGGTCGACTCGGCGCCGAAGGCTAGCTGGCTGGATGAATTTAGCGGCTGTGAGTTAGCTAAACAGCACAAACAACAGTCTTCGGTTTGTTCTTTGCTGGTAAGTGTTGTGTATCAACTGAAACGTTTTTTTTGTCTAATTTTCTTTATTGATGCCACCCAAACTTCAACTTTCTGTATGCCCCTGAACTCACACAAATTGTAAATTGCAATGCGCCATTTAACCAGTGGTGTAGTCTAGTTAGCTGTAGTGGTAGGTATACTGTGAGCAATCCTTGCCTATTTTAAATGGGTATACTGAGATGGTGATGCTTTTTAAGTGGGTTTACTGTGTATCACATAGACTATACCACTGCATTTAACTGCCTTGGTATTTAACAGTAGCCTACACACAGATGTAGAAGTTAGAAGAACATTAATATAAGAATAATTATTGGTTGATACTAAATCAATTTTGAATGTTTTTATTTATTTTGTTTGAAGTATCATTCAAAATGCCGCCTGGTCTTCAATCAGCCTAAGAGGACACATGTAACCCCTCTCCTAGTTACTCTCCGTTGGCTCCCTACAGTAGCCAGAATTAAATTTAAATCTCTCACTTTGGCCTATAGGACACTGACTGGATCTGCTCCTTGTTATTTTGATTCAACGATCAAGATGTGCATCCCCAACCGCCCACTGCAGTCTTCTGTTGAGCGTCTGTTATGTCGACCAGTCTTAAACGCTAGGTCAAATTCAAGACTCTTTCCCTCAGTGGTTCCATGTTGGTGGAATGAGTTGCCCAGTGCTCTTCATTCCTGTAATAGTTTTTGGTCTTTTAAGAGGGGTCTAAAGGCATATCTGTTCAACATGCACTTAGTTCATTAAGCGCTTCTTAAGTGTTATGGTTTGTATAGTACTGTGTTATTTTCATTTAACAGGGATCTTGGGTGCTCCTTGTTGGTGTGCCCCCCCCCCCCCCAACCAACAAGGAGCACCCAAGATCCCTGTTAAATGTAAGTATTATATTGTTTTGTATTTGTATATGGCTTTGGACAAAAGTGTAACCTAGCCATCATAATGTGGTATTTTCTTATGCACTTGAAGCAAAAAATAAAAATATGTTTCTTTAAATGTAGTACCACTTTAAACACATGACTCACTGAACAGCAAAGTAGCTTCCTGATTATGTGTACAATGTCTACAGAGTATCCTGATGTAGTAGGTCTATGTTCTCGTATTTTTACAGCCGACATGAAGGCTGCAATATTACATTTTTGATTTATAATGGAGCACCCTCTCTGGTGGAAGACTAGTACTAGCAACCCTGTGGTAGAGTCATACGATTACAGACATATTGAGAGAGCCTATGATGAGTTGTCACAGTTTTCAATTTAGACGTATTGAAATGGGGTACGTCTACGGGAGGATTTACACATCACTGGCAAGTTAGACCTGATCAAATCATACCAATGCAAAATGTTTCTCCAGCAGTGCAATCGCATGTAACAACGATACCTTAACTCAGCATTTTCAGACACCGCTGTTATGAGCATACTAAGCAAATTGTCCATTTGTAACTTTGAATCCCTCCTCACGTAAGCTATGGTCCAATATGTGTTCACTAAAAAACAAGTAACGTTATTTGTCTGGCTTATTAATAAATGGTCATACCAGAGAATGTAGACGGGCTCTGGTCATACCGAGGTTGTCGACCTAGCAGGCTAGGTGACGTTTATTGCCATTCGTGCAGAACTAAGCAAGAGTTAACGTTAATGAAACTTAACATCGCCTTCTCTCAGTGACTTAAGTGTAATCAAATGAAGTTGCAACGGTGGTGGCGGCAATCACTGGTCACATTAAACCATTTGAAACAAGTAGGACTGTAAATGATCGTGACTATGGCTAACGTTACTTCGGATCAATATAGCAGAGCCCATAGACATAATATACATAGATGCCGCATCGACCGCTACTCCTTACTAGCGCTGACGAGATTTGGAGCCGCCATCTTGGACCGGTCATCCACTCCACTCAGTGTAATCTGTTTGGCCGGTGAGATGAGCTGTCAGCGCACTTAATTAATCATATCTCACTGAATACCGAACAGATTCTCACGCGGTTTTTTTTTGCTGCAAAGGTCATACATGTAGCTATGATACAGGACACATGATTTAGCTTATTTTAATATTCATAGTGGGTTTAACAGTAATAGAATATTCTGATATATGATATAAAGTGACCTGACGTCCGATATCAAAACTGGGAACATAATCCATGTTTGACAGCATAGACAAAACTAGTTTGATACAAGTTTAATGAGTTAAATATAGTTCACAGTTGACAGAAAAGTTCCATCAACAGCATTATTCACAGTCCACAGAAAGGTTCCATAAACATTTAAGTGAGATCAGTGCCATTCAGACATCTGAGGGATATTCCAAGTAGGCCTATGTGGTTTAGTGACAAACTTGGGTAAATTGACTCAGAATAAGTTGTAAACCTCCCAGTAGAAAAGCTGTATGATACAGGAAACATGGTTGTGTGTATTTTAATATTCATAGTGAGCTTAACAGTAATAGAATATTCTGATATATGATATATTATAAAGTGATGACATCCAATATAAAAACTGGGAACATAACTAATCCACTTTTGACAGCATAGACAACTTGTTTGATACAAGTTTTAATGAGTTAAATTTACAGAAAAAAATCCATTAACATTTTCAGTTCAGTGCCATCAAAAATAAAGTGATGAACAGACATTGGTGTGGCATAAAGGAAATGGAGTAACTGGGTTCAATATCAACAGCATTTGTTAGACAAGTTCCATAAATATTGTAAAGTGCAAGTTTGTAGGTTTGTTTCTGATCCTTAAAAAACAGACATTGGTTTGGCATAGTAAGTGGAACAGTTCATCAATTCAAGACAAAAAGGTGACTTGTCACTTGTACAGTGTCAATGGGTTCATCAACAGCATCTGTTATTTACAGTTCACAGAAAGGTTCCAGCCCCAATGAAGAGATTAAATAAAAAGGAATTAAGAAACATTTTAGAAACTGCTAAGATCAACCCGTTCATTGCAATCAGTAAAGAATCAGGGAGTGTCTTCACAGGCTCAGTGAGACAGAGTTACCGTCATGCAGTTGGTTCTATGATTTCGACAACTGGTGCATGTCATTTTGTATGTTCCCACCTTGCTAAAAATTGCTTGGGTACACTTTGGCTGAGAACAAAAGTGCTTCAGACAGCAGGTGGGCAAATAAGATGGCATAGTAAACTGGGTAAACTCCATAAAAGAGGACTGAGTCAACCAGACGATGGGAAAATGGGACACAGAGTGGCGAATGCAGGTGATGAAGGTGGAGCTCATAAATGAAACATTCAGTCACAGTGTAGCAGATGCCCTGCAGTACTGCAATGAAGAGCTGCACCTTCCTCAGTTCCAGGGGTGTGAGGAGACCGTTCAGTTCATTCACAGTCTTCTTGAACAAGGCAGTTGTTCTGGAGAGATACAAAATAATAAATAAATGAATGAAAATGAATTTGAGAGGCATCTTATTCTTGTTAGGGTAAATTACATGTGAATAATACAGTGTTGGGCAAGCTACTTCAACATTTTAGTGAGCTAAACTATCAGTTACTCTGCCATGAATAAAACACTACACAAAACTACCACCCAGTCAAATGTATTAGTAGCCTAACACAAACACAGCAGTAGGCTAGTTCACTACATAGGAAGCTACTTTAAATTGTGCTAATTTCACATGACAAGAAAAGTGTAGCTTGTCTGGCTAAGCTACTTGATAAATAAAGAAGTTGAGCTATTGAAAAGTTACTTTATTCAGGAAATAGTGAGGCTACCACCAACACACTTAGGCTACAAGTAGCAGCTAGCGATTGCCCAATAGGCTAGTCTGTGCCACTTGTGTAAACTTCGCCGGCCAAATCTAGTATGATTTATTTCTACAATAGCCTTCTTGTGTCAGTTGTAATCTAAGTCAGTGTTATGGAATATGACTTATCAAGTCTCATAGCCGGGTGAACACCGAGTAAACATAGCCTAGCTAGATGGCTACGATTTTCATACAGTAATATCACAGATTGCTCCTTCTCAGCTCTCTGGTAATATTCTATTCACAAAATACAACCAATAGTACGGTTATGTTAAATCTTACTTGTGAAAAGTAAATCCCCCGAGTATGGTCCGCCGATTTGAGAAGGAACATGCTGCACAGTGCTGTCATCTTGTGTCTTCTGCTGCAACGCAACGAGGAGTATAACCGGTCCAAGATGGCGGCCGCATTTCTTGTTTCCAGCAGCCAATGCGGCATCTATGTATATTATGTCTATGGCAGAGCCCTTTTACTTTACCTATCAACTGGCTAATGCTAGCATGATTTAGCATGCTATAAGCTAATATACTTAGCATCTACGAAAGAACAGCACATTTTTTCACTAAGAATCTGTCACAACTAACAACGATGTCTCTTACAAACAATCACACAATGTATGACTATCAATATGTATTTAATCAGACTGGGATAAGATATATCCTAATGATAATAACAGCAACACGTATTTAGGTTAGATTATGTGTCGATATCAGGTGTCGTTAAAATAAGGTAGCTTGTCGAGTCTGCTGCCAGCCAGCTGTCAATCATAGGTGTAAACACGCCCTTTTTAGATTTGTTAAAATAACATTTAAAAAAATAATTTCAGCGAGAAAAGAAAAATAGTGTGTATTGAAGCATCTTGAAAACTATTTTTTCGAATAAAAAGTTGTAGATGCAAAAATAGTTTTAGGTGAGAAAAGTGACATGGAAAGTTGGCTACTTGCCCATTGAAATACATGGAGATGGGCGGAGTTACGCTTTGTACTGCAACCAGCCACCAGGGGGCTCTGGACTAGCGCTCGCATCACTCTTAACAGACGGCACACTGTCCAGTTCTATATATACAGTCTATGGTCCTGCCATACAAGGGTGGCGCCCACTGCATTCCATTAACTGGCATTCCTCGCTACAATCCGCCACACCCCACAATAAAACTAACATGCCACTCCACAATCTGGCATGCCACGCAATAAACTAACATGCCACTCCACAATAAAACTAACTGCCCCATGTGCCCCATGTCTAGGCTAGCTCACCTGGTCTCTGCCCCATGCAAACTTGACAAACTGGGACTCAGTACCTACCTCTGCAACTGGCTACTGGACTTCCTCTGTCAGAGGCCTCAAGTAGTACATGTTGGCAACAATATCTCAAGCAGCATCACACTGAACACGGGGGCCCCCCAAGGCTGCGTGCTCAGTCCGCTGCTCTTCACCCTGCTGACGCATGACTGCACTGCAACCTACAGCAACAACCACAAAGTGAAATTTGCTGACGACACAACTCTGGTGGGTCTCATCACCAAGGGCGACGAGACTCAATACAGGTTGGAGGTCGACCTTCTGACCACGTGGTGCAGGGACAACAACCTCCTGCTGAACGTCAGCAAGACCAAGGAGATTGTTGTTGACTTCCGGAGAGACCTGCCACTGACCATCGACGGTGCTGTGGTGGAGAGAGTGAGCAGCACCAAATTCCTGGGGGTGCATATCAGTGAAGACCTCTCCTGGACCACCAACACTGCATCACTGGCGAAGAAAGCTCAGCGCCGCCTCTACTTCCTGCAGAAACTCAGGCGAGCAAGTGCTCCACCAGCCATCATGACCACATTCTACCGAGGCACCATTGAGAGCATCCTCTCCAGCTGTATCGCTGTGTGGGGCGGAAGCTGCACTGAATACAACAGGAAAGCCCTGCAGCGCATAGTGAACACAGCTGGAAGGATTATTGGTGCTTCACTCCCCTCCCTGAAGGACATTAACACCACCCACCTCACCCGCAAGGCGACCACAATTGTGAGTGATGCAAGTCACCCCGCTCACAATTTGTTTGATCTACTGCCCTCTGGGAAGAGGTACAGAAGCCTGCGCTCCCGCACCACCAGACTCACCAACAGCTTCATACACCAGGCTGTTAGGATGCTGAACTCTCTCCCCCCTCCACCCTCAGCTACATAACATCCTGGACTTTGGACCCACAATGGCTGCCTTGCACTACTCCACTTGCACTACTCCACTTGTACACTTGCACACTTTGCAACTTGTTGTTGTTGTCCTGTTCTTCTGAACTTCTGAACACACTTCTGCTGCTCTTACATAACTTGCACCACTATGCCACTTGCATTCTACTGTATGCACAATTGCACAATTTCAACCCAAATTTTGCTGCTCTTATTTCTTCATTGTATGTGCCTTCTTATTTACTTTTTATATTGTTCACTTGAATGTTATGTTTGTCTGTGGACTTAATTGGTAAAATATGTCTTGTCTCCACCGTAGGATAGTGGGATACGTAATTTCGATCTCTTTGTATGTCTTGACATGTGAAGAAATTGACAATAAAGCAGACTTTGACTTTGAAATGTGTAGCTCACCTGGTCTCTACCCTATGATGTGTGGGCTAGCTCACCTGGTCTCTACCCTATGATGTGTGGGCTAGTTCCCCTGGTCTCTGCCCCATGTGTAGCTCACCTGATCTCTACCCTATGATGTGTGGGCTAGCTCACCTGGTCTCTACCCTATGATGTGTGGGCTAGTTCACCTGGTCTCTACCCTATGATGTGTGGGCTAGCTCACCTGGTCTCTACCCCATGTGTGGACTAGCTCACCTGGTCTCTACCCAATGATGTGTGGGCTAGCTCAACTGGTCTCTACCCAATGATGTGTGGGCTAGCTCAACTGGTCTCTACCCAATGATGTGTGGGCTAGCTCAACTGGTCTCTACCCTATGATGTGTGGGCTAGTTCACCTGGTCTCTATGATGTGTGGGCTAGCTCACCTGGTCTCTATGATGTGTGGGCTAGCTCACCCGGGGCCTGTACTACGAAGGGAGCTTAACCTACCCAGATGT
The DNA here is from genome assembly GCF_018492685.1 of Alosa sapidissima. Lineage (NCBI taxonomy): Eukaryota > Metazoa > Chordata > Actinopteri > Clupeiformes > Clupeidae > Alosa > Alosa sapidissima. Next base: position 2,282,441 of record NC_055961.1, read on the forward strand.
AACCCAGGGTTACTTTGTTAAACCGGGGTTGACAAAACCTGGTTATCTTAAGTGGTGTTAATCGGTTCTACGACGCTGATTATGAAGTTGATTTGTTGAGCCGGGGTTAACCTAATTGGAGTTTGTGCGCATTCACATAAAAGGGGCGGGTTGCAGCGCAAGTCACCACTTTCAGTGATGACGCGATCACCTTATTTTACGGATGAGGAATGCACAATTATTATGACAAGTTATGAGGAATTAAAACCCACTCTACGACAAAAATTAAATACGTCGGCAGTGAACAAAGCAAGGCAAGGATGTTGGCAATGTATTGCAGATCGGGTAGCCTAAATGCCTAAAAGTAAAGTTTTATTTCCACATGTTCTTCAAATATGTGTTACGGAGGATTAATAGCTTGCGGAATGTATGAAATGAGTTGAAATAATTAAATTGCCTATTTTGAGATCATAGAAAGGCCTACAGATGCAACACAATTCAGAAGTGGGCATATAGATTACAGTAATAGGATAATTGAATGTTTAAGTAGCCCCCATTGACTGATTTAGTGTATGCCTAACCATTGCCAAACGCACATGGCAGCAGGTGAAAATGAAACACAAACACATTATTCAGAATAGTGGTTTATATAGTCATAACTTGCATTAATATTTCTTAATTATGAAAACATGTAGGCCTAGTATGCTTATCGCCTTCACTTGGCCTCTGTTTTAGAGCTAACAAGAAAAAGGTGTCTTTGAACACTACTGTAAGGCACCAGAGTGTTTTACAGTAGCAGAGGAGTTGGCCATCGCAAATAATAGTGGAAGGCCGATTATGGATGGAAGGGGTTGAGGGAGGCATTCGGTCAGATTCTGGTGCTGTGGAAATGTGTAGCCTTTATGTGCAGGGTACAGTAATATGACATTCAATTCAACAAGTTTGTTAAAATTGTGATTTTAATTTATTAGGCCTAGGCTATGTCTGATTTATTTTAGGCTATTCTTGCTCAGATGTTCAGCATACTGTAGGCTAGGCTAGGCCTATGTCCGATTTATTTTCGGACATACAGTATTCTTGCTCAGATGTTCAGCATCACCGATTAGATGGAATACATGAATGTCCACGTAAGGGCATTGCTATGACGGGTGACATTAGAGACTTCTGCCTAGATCATCTGACAAAGATAACGAATTCCCTCGGCTGACAATCTATATCTTCATCTATATATATATATATATATATATATATGGCGGTCTCTAAAACCCCTCGAAGAGAGCACCTCACGATTTGCGCTCCGATGTCGTATGGATCATCCAGGTACGCCGACATTGTCTCGAATTGTTAGTGGAGGGGTGGTACTTATAAAGGGTGTGGTTAACGGAAACCTTGGGTTAACCAAGAACATAACCTGCTCGGAGCAGGTTTGAGATGCAGCGTAAATTGCCATGGCAGCATACCTAGGTTAAAACATATCCACCTTTCGTAGTACGGGTTAATCGGGAAGTTATGCCACACGTGATCAAGTTACTCTCGAAGTTACCCAGATAAGCCAGTAACCCCACTTCGTAGTACAGGCCCCCAGTCTCTACCCTATGATGTGTGGGCTAGCTCACCTGGTCTCTACCCTATGATGTGTGGGCTAGTTCACCTGGTCTCTACCCTATGATGTGTGGGCTAGTTCACCTGGTCTCTACCCTATGATGTGTGGGCTAGCTCACCTGGTCTCTACCCTATGATGTGTGGGCTAGTTCACCTGGTCTCTACCCTATGATGTGTGGGCTAGTTCACCTGGTCTCTACCCTATGATGTGTGGGCTAGCTCACCTGGTCTCTACCCTATGATGTGTGGGCTAGTTCACCTGGTCTCTACCCTATGATGTGTGGGCTAGTTCACCTGGTCTCTACCCTATGATGTGTGGGCTAGCTCACCTGGTCTCTACCCTATGATGTGTGGGCTAGTTCACCTGGTCTCTACCCAATGATGTGTGGGCTAGCTCACCTGGTCTCTACCCTATGATGTGTGGGCTAGCTCACCTGGTCTCTATGATGTGTGGGCTAGCTCACCTGGTCTCTGCCATTCTTCAGCAGAGAGATGTTAGCCATGGGGAAGGAGCAGAGGCCAGCCTCGGAGGAGTCACAGTCAGTCCTGGGGGAGGACATGAGAAACAACACACATGAGAAACATGGGGGATCGGGGGGTTAGGAGAGAACCAGCAGAGAACCAGCAAAGAACCAGGAAAGAACCAGCAGAGAACCAGGAAAGAACCAGGAGAGAACCAGCAGAGAACCAGGAAAGAACCAGAAGAAAACCAGGAAAGAACCAGGAAAGAACCACAAGAGAACTAGAAGAGAACCAGGAAAGAACCACCAGAGAACCAGAAGAAAACCAGGAAAGTCATCTGAAATGACTTTCATTGTGACACAATTAGAAGAGCATTGTGTATAAAAGTATCTGCTAACGTGTGTATGGAATGGAACTGACACCACAGGAGGATAGAGGAGGTCTCATGAGATCTGGCATTATCTGACATTTAACAGCCCAGAGCCCTTCAGAGGTAGCCTAGAAATCTAGATGCGAGGGCTAGTCTAGCAACTCTCCGTTGGCTTGTGAGCTGGAAAAATTAAACTTCTATCAGGCCAATCAAATCGTGTATAGAGACGTTAGGCGGGCTTAACATAATGATTGATGGCAGAGTAGTAACGCAACGGTTTGGCTTGAATTCCCTGCTACTTGAAAACAAAGAAGATGGATGTTGCTGTTGGCGAACAGCGTCACACGAGTTAAACTTTTTTTAAGTGGGCAAAAGTTTGAACTAGCCAACTAGCTGGTGGGAAAACGCATGGGACTCATAGAAGGAATTTGAAAAACAACCGATTATCCCGCCCCTCAGACTGAGCACTGCCAACGGTGAGTGCCCAGACCCTACATTTTAATGTGGGTCTGGCTCGTCAGGCTACTTCAGAGAGAGAGTGTCATCTGACCAGAAATATTATTACAAATCTGCAACTCTACTTACAAAACAAACAGAGGGTTACCTATACCGTCTACAAAACACCTAACACGTATCATGACGGCTTAAACAGTTCAAAGGTTAAAAAATACAGAGTAAGATGGATAATGTCAAAGAAGAGGCAGAATGACCATAATTTATTATCTCTGAAGGATTCCCCAAGTGTGTGTGTGTGTGGTGCAACAACAGATCTCTTCTTCAGTGGTCAAGTGGCCCTTAATGGACATACTCCCACATACAGCCCTTAATGGACATACTCCCACATACAGTTAGGAACAAAATGATTCATACCCCTGGCAAATATTGATTTATGTTGATTTTCTCTTGACCAATATGTTTGTTCTGACTGAAAATGGCACTGCCACATGGCTAAATGTTGTAAGACAATGTGGTAGAAACATGGACTTAAAAAAGTGTCTTTTTAAAACTTTTTATGAAAAAATTATGAGAAAAAAAAAAAGTTTATGAAAAACCAACCCTAACAGTTTTTAAATCCAGGCTTCAGACCTCAGAAATATACCAACGCTTACTGCTTTTAAATCCAGGCTTAAGACCTCAGAAACATACCAACCCTCACTGCTTTTAAATCCAGGCTTAAGACCTCAGAAACATACCAACCCTCACTGCTTTTAAATCCAGGCTTAAGACACACCTTTTCCGTCTGGCATCTGGCAACTGCTGATCCTGAAGTTGGGTTTTGTCTTATTGCCATGTCTGTATCTGTAAATAGGCCGACTGCATGTTTGTCTGTGTGTTGGTATGTTTCTGTTACTTACTTACTGTTGCTTACTTACTAATGTTGTGTGTGCATGCGTGTGTGCGTGCCTGCGTGTGTGGATGTGTGCGTGCGTGTCCTTACCTGTAGTACAGGTGCACAGGTGTGGCGTGCATGCGTGCGTGTGTGTCCTTACCTGTAGTACAGGTGCACAGGTGTGGCGTGCATGCGTGCGTGTCCTTACCTGTAGTACAGGTGCACAGGTGTGGCGTGCGTGTCCTTACCTGTAGTACAGGTGCACAGGTGTGGCATGCGTGCGTGTCCTTACCTGTAGTACAGGTGCACAGGTGCGGCGTGCATGTGTGCGTGTCCTTACCTGTAGTACAGGTGCACAGGTGTGGCGTAGCTGACCGAGGGCATGTAGGAGTAGTAGAAGCTGCCGTAGAGGAAGATGGACACCCAGAGGAGCAGGAGCAGGACAAGCAGCACTACGGCCACCTGCAGCAGTGTGCGTCTGGCCCTCAGCAGCGTCACCGCGGTAACGTCCTGCAGCCATAGCAACACGGGCCCCATCACGGCTCCCATGTCCTCCCGGCTGCGGCCGCGTCCTGGCTGCTGACCCTCGCGAGCGCCCTCGTAGCTATGCCGCAGCTCCTCGCGTTTCACAGCAAACACCGGAGGCTTCTTCTCCGTCTGCATGTGCAACCGCCCCCTCACCTGTCCCGGGGGGCGGTCATGCACCTGAGTGTGGGGGGGGCGCGCCGGTCTGGAGGCTGCAGATGTCTACGTTGGTCAGTTGGTCAAAGCCTGGAATCCTGCAGTCACTTGTCTCATGCTACTGGCCTGCCTGTCAAAGGAAGCAGTTCAAGACAGGTTTCCTGTGTGGCGGTGTTTCGAGGGGCCTCGCTGACTAGAGAAAGCTGCTGTTTGGACAGAAGAGACCCAATGCTAACAGAAATGCCTCCCTCTAATGTTTTACTGGCTTGCATGCCGAACAGCTTTTAAACTAGCTGGAAACAACTTGACATGTTAATTTGTGAGGTCATCTATTTAGTCATCTTATCTATTTCAAAGAGCCGTGACAGCATTCAACAAAATACCTCTTTGATTATTGAAGCGCGTCTATAAGGCCAGCATTACACACGCACTTAATCAATGATGTGTTCGCTCTTTTCAGAGAAAACCCTAAATACAACAGTGACACTTTAGAAATGTCGCTTTAGTGATGGTTTGGGCCCAAACCGTGACAGCAGCACCCAAACCATCACTGGGGTGCTGCTGTCACGGGATAGCAAACATTTGACAGGAAGGAGATAATCAGCATGTTACAGCCACCGAGGAGAACCCAGCCTGGCTGAAGAGTTTTCTGTTTGTAATATGTCTGTACACAACCTGATCAACCAAGAAGTCTCTACACAAGTATGTTTTAAAAGAGGCATGATGAAAATCCCATGATAACAAATAAGTGCAACATCTTTGTAAAGAACAAGTGTAGACTAACGATATGTATGCATGATTGCACGCTAATGTTACTATGCAAAGTTTTAGCCTAACATTTGTTTTATTCTCAAAGGATAAATTAAACTGGTGTTGATCATCTTGACTAACTAGGTGAGTACCTAGAAACAACTTATTTAACAAGCTAAAGTATGTATCGTAAAGTAACATTAGGTAGACTAGGGACTCAAGTTGCTAGGTATGCTTTGCTAGCTGCTTAGCTAATGATAACTGACTTAGATAAACTAATTCAATGAAAGATACAAGACAAGAGGGTATTTCTTTAAACTCACCATCTCATTTATCTCCATTGGAAATCTTAAAAACGCACCATTAAACCTGCTGACAAGCACAAATACAACGAGGATCCTGCAAAGTACTGTATGTTCCAATATGCGTCTGTTGCCAAAACGCTAGCGACGGTATCTACTACGGCAGCCGAGAAGGACCCATAAGGCACGCCACCCCACGCCGGCGAGTCTGAAAACAACGCGTGTGCTGATTGCCCAGGACTGAGCCCGATCCTCAGTGTCCAGGGTTACATGACATATCACTGAGGAGCATATGCTTTCAGAGTAGTAGATTAGCTGGCAATGAAAACATGTCTTTAGACATCAGTTTGTAATTTCATTGAGTACAAGTGTGGTGAATTCCAATAGGCCTATTTAATTGTAAAGCCTTCATATTTTGTTAACATGCAAATGAGTGTGATGAGACAGTTCTGCTAATATACAAGTATATTAAATTAAATATATTTAAATTAGGCTCTTAAAGTTGCCTATTTGAGTAGAAAAAAGCAAACAGGTGTAAAGGGGAATTAAAGGGCCATCACAGTTTTTTTTGGGGGGGGGGGGGGCGACATGACGTGGTGACGTAGGGCCTAAGTGATACGCACACAGAAGAGAAGAGGAGAAGAGGGGGTACTATGCCTACTCTAGATTGCAAATTTCTATACATGCATTTCGGACACACACACACACACATGCAGATACACAAGTCACTGAACCAATTAACATGTGGTGAGACAAAAAAATCTTACCATAAGCTAAGTTTTCTTGAAGTGCAAACATATTCATTAAAAGATGTCTGTAACAACAACAACAAAAAACAAATAAAAATAGAACTAACTGAAGTATATGATTATATGATGGGAAAACAACAGGACATGCAGTCACACTCATACACACACACACATAGACAGACACAAAAACAACAGCAAGCACACTTCATTTTTTGGATAATCAAATGAAACTAGGTGGTGGGGTAGCCGTGGAAACTAATGACGTGAAACTTTTAATACTAATTCTGTGCTGGTCGATGTCATTTATCTTTTCTGTGCATCAATATGCTTTCTCAGCTATTCAGTCCATTTCTGTTTGCCTTCTGTTATTTTGGTTTGGTGTGGAAGAGTGGTGTGTAGCTAGATGTTGTTTGGGTGTTGGTGCAAGGCCGTGGAAAACAGGGCTGCACGTGTGTACAAGAGCATTAGGCGTCAGACGGCACCGGCATCTCAGATTGCAGCAGATTGTGGGGCGGATCTGGGGTCGCTATGGCCCAGGTCTGGCCCTTGTCTGCTCCATAGTTTGACTGCGTGTCTGGGATGTGTGTTTGCATGCAAACCCTGCTCTTAACATTCCACTGAATACGGCAAATCTGTGTCCCTGACCGGATGGTAGCAGGGACAGAGTCACATGTGTACACACGCATCGGTACAGGTGCTGGACAGTCATACAACAGCAAAACAAGGAGATGGGTATTCACATACACACACTTGTTTATGAGACGCAGTAGTTCATTGTCAAATTGTGACTGGTGAACTTATATTGAATAGTTTGTGGATAAACATATTTGTTCTTTTTAACTGCAGGGTGAGTAAACGGTCTGTAGGTTGAGAGTGGCTTTCTGATGTTGTATACTTAAATATCCAACTCTGGGAGCAACACCATCAGTTCTCTGGGAGTTTCTTCTCTATGTAAGGAACTCTTCATATTAGCCACATGCCATTTGTGTTGCCCCTCTCCTTCTGTAAGGATGATATTTATGTTCCTAAATACTGCAGTTTCATCATATCAGCTAATATTTTCAGGGACATCTCGGTTCAAAGAAATGTCAAACAGTCATCTTTTTAAGGACCCAATTTCAGATTTTGTCTGTAAGGAACATGGAAAATGTACTATGCCCAAATAAAACCCCTCACCACAAACGCAAAGTGTGCAGATGTTCTTTTCAAATTCAGCATGCCTTCTAATACCCAGTCACTGCTAAACTAGGCAACAGGACACTTTTCTATGGAGTGAGGATTGTCTCAAACTGATTTAAATATATATAAAAGGATATATATACATATACATACATTTATAAATATCCAAATACAAAATCTAAATATAAAAATGTGACATACAAATAAATAAACAAATTTATATAAATAAACGTGTCTTTGTAAATATATTTTCGAGAAATATATGTGGCCAATATATCTCCTTTTTGCTTTTATGTCGATGACGTAATTTTGAAACATTCCTACTGCTTAAAGGCCTAAAACTTAAGGCAAATCCAACCTCAGACTTTCAGAAGATCACCAATGTTACTGACAATGCTTTGAGAATGCGCTGGATATCTAAAGATGAACATTGCTTTTTGAATTGTACTGTAAACACCCTGTGACCCCTATGTTTTACATGCTTCCAAAAATTCATAAAAGCCTGGTTAATCCAAAGGGAAGACCTATTGTGGCTAGCAATGACTCTGTTAGAACCCTTGTCCAATTTTGTTGATTATTACATCAAGCCATATGTCAGCAAACTTCCTTCTTATGTTAAGGATTCTACTGATGTTATCAATAAAATCTCAGAAATAAGTGAGTTACCTGCAGACATCTTATTAGTAACATTGGATGTGGAAAGCCTATATACAAATATATCCCATGAAAGGGGACTAGATGCCTTGGGTTTTTATCTTCAAGATCGTACAGACCTCCCTCCAAGTTAATTTATTATTGAATTGGCCTCCCTAGTCCTTCAGTTAAATTATTTTTCATTCATAGGGGAATTCTACCTACAACTGAATGAACATCTATGGGCTCTACATTTGCCCCAGACTATGCAAATCTGTATGTTGGATTTTTCGAGCAGACATTTGTCTATAATCCAGATATCAACCCCTACAGTATAGTGAAAAAATCCTCAAATGGTACAGATACCTAGATGATGTTTTTTGCCTATTTCAAGGTACAAGCGAAGAATTAGGGGCATTTGTTTCATTTTTGAATGGTTGTAATTCTGATTTGAAGTTTACTTTGGAATATGACTCATTAAGAGTTTCTTTTCTAGACATGTGGATTGAGCTAAGTAATGGTAGCCTTACTACTACACTGTATAAAAAAGAAACTGACCGCAATACCTTCCTTTTAGCTACGAGTGCCCACCCCAGAGCCTTAAAAAATGGCCTACCAAAAAGTCAATTTTACAGGTTGCGCCGACTATGCTACTCTGATGAAGATTTTAAAGAGAAAGCAGTAGAAATGAAACAGCGCTTCCTAGAAAGAGGCTATACAGCTCAGTGTGTTGATGAAGCGTATGATGTTGCACTCTCTAAGTCTAGAGCTGACCTTTTGAAAAAAAGTATTAAAAAGGAAAGGCACGTCTCAGTTTCTTGCATCACTACCTACACTCCTCAGGCTCACATCGTTAGAAAAACATTCAAAAACACATCGGCACACTTTAGCCACAGATCCAGCCCTGTCCAAAAACGTTCAGGATCCACCTCTTTCTGTCAACATCCTAAAATTGTTGAGAACTGCTCTAAAACTTAAACTGTTTACTATGTTGTTAGTCGCTTTGGCTAAAAAGCGTCAGCCAAATGTAATGTAATGTAATGTAATGTAACATCACCATAGAGGGGGTGATGTTGACAGAAAGCTCTGCCAACGAGAGCTTTTTTGGATCCATACTTTGGAGACATTACAACTTTTGGGCCTAAATGAGGATTTTGATATGAGTGTATTCCTATAAACAATGAAATGTTTTTTATGCTTTGTTTTTATGACGGCTGAAGCCTAATGTGTACATTGCATTGATTTGTTTCTTGTTTCCTGTTTTTAGATAAGCTTCATCGTCTATCTATGGACTACATTTCCCATGATGCTTTTTTGGATGTCATGACTCTGTAAAAGACTACAATTCCTAGAATGCACTGAAACTGACACAGGTGTCATGAATCCATGATTATATGTAACCTCATGCACTGTTTCACTTAATGTGTTTTTACTCTGCCTGAAGGTCATCTGACCGAAAGCTTGCACATAGAGTAAAAAAACTTGTTTGCAAGGACTTGAGTGTGTGGATTTTTCTTTTTTTATTGAGTTACTTGTTAATCCAGCACCTCAACAGATGAGCGGTGATTTTTTTTACCTTTTTACCAGACATTCCTACTGCAAAATATAAAAAAATATATATACAAAGACACGTTTATTTATATAAATTTGTTTATTTATTTGTATGTCACATTTTTATATTTGTATTTTGTATTTGGATATTTATAAATGTATATATGTATATATATCCTTTTATATATATATTTAAATCATATCAATTTACACACTGCAAAAAAGCCCGTATGTGGAGTGTTTTGTAAATTTATAAAAAATAAAAGACTGAAAAATACCATTTACATAAGTATTCAGACCCTTTGTTATGACACTTGCCATTGGGCTCTGATGCATCCTACTTCTATTAGTGGTCCTTGAGATGCTTCTACGACTTGATTGGAGTCCACCTGTGCCTAAATCAATTCACTGGACATCATTAGGAAAGGCACACATCTCTTTATATAAGGTCTCACAGTTGATGGTGTATATCAGAGTGAAAACCAAGCCACAAGGTCGAGAGAACTGTCTGTAGACCTGCAAGACAGGGTTGCGTGAAGACACAGATCTGGGGAAGGATACGAGAAAATTTCTGCAGCATTGAAAGTGCCCAAGAGCACGGTAGCCTCCATTCTCAAATGGAAAAGTTTGGAACAACCAACAGTCTTCCTAGATCTGGCCGCTCAGCCAAACTGAGTAATCTGGGACGAAGAGCCTTGGTCAGACAGGTAACCAAGGACCCGATGGTCACTATGAATGAGATCCAGAGTTCCTTTGAGAAGATGAGAGAAGCGTAAAGAAGGACCAACATCAGTGCAGCTCAGGGCCTGGTTTGTTCCACACACACACACACACATCAGTGCAGCTCAGTGCCTGGTTTCTTCCACACATGCCGTTGGGAATTGTGGCCAAATAGTTCAGTCTTTGTTTCATCAGACCAGATGATTTTTACTTCTCGTGGTCCGAGTCGTTCGGGAAACTCCCGGCAAAAATGGCCTCCATCTGACCACTCTACCAAAAAGGCCTGATTGGTGGAGTGCTGCACTGATGTAAGGCCTGATTGGTGGAGTGCTGCACTGATCTGATGTAAGGCCTGATTGGTGGAGTGCTGCACTGATGTAAGACTGTAAGGCCTGATTGGTGGAGAGCTGCACTGATGTAAGGCCTGATTGGTGGAGTGCTGCACTGATGTAAGGCCTGATTGGTGGAGTGCTGCACTGATGTAAGACTGTAAGGCCTGATTGGTGGAGAGCTGCACTGATGTAAGGCCTGATTGGTGGAGAGCTGCACTGATGTAAGGCCTGATTGGTGGAGTGCTGCACTGATGTTTGTCCTTCTTTAAGCTTCTCTGGATCTCATTCATAGTAACCGTTGGGTCCTTGGCTACCTGTCTGACCAAGGCCTGTCATTCCGGATTACTCAGTCTTTCATTTTTTATAAATGTACAAAACACTCCAAACACCTGCTTTTTGGCGGAGTGTTTGAGTACTGTGTGTAGATTGATGAGGGGGAAAAAAAATAATTGAATCCATTTTAAGATGAGTCTGAAACTTGAAAGGGTCTGAAAACTTTCTGGATGCACTGTATTGCACAAACACACAAGCACTGGTATTAACAAATTAGTTAGAATGTTCCAAATGTTTCAGTTTACCAACAGAAAGGAAGGCCTATTTATACTAGCGGTTATACTAGCAAGCAAGATTAGTGATACTATATGTGGAGCTCGAAACCAGAAGTGTGTTCAAATTTGACAGAGGCCAATGTTCCTGGCACTTTCCTTCTGATCGTTAAAGACGGTCCTAGTTCTAGACTAAAGGACATCTCCTAGAGACTCAGAAAGAGTTGGCTATACACAAACTGACATTAAATGCATGGCACAAAAAAGCAATAGTTTTTTTTTCTGTAATTCTACATTTCCTGATGCATCTAAGGTAAAGGACAAATGATTAGACCTGAAAGCCTAGAGTCTCAAATAAGCAAGGCCTTCAATAATAGAAGAGAATAGCCAGTAACTATCTTTACACTTTATTGTTCTTTCAAACATGTATCGATTCTTTAAACAAACCTTACAGACAAATATTACATGCTGAAATCATCGGTTTAACAGTTGTGAAATGGAAAGAAGAAAGCATGTGACAATGGAAAACATTCTGTGCATTATGTCTGCGTTCACATTTTGGCCAATGGTGACAGGCAGTAGCTTTAATTTGCGTGTGCTCAACATATCTAGCAGCAAGACGACCTTCTACTGCTGTGCCACTGCCACGCTCAGCTTTGCTTTGTGTCGTATTTGGATAAGAAACAGACCCAAGGGCCAGCCAGTCATGTTTGGAACAGGAGAGAGAAACAATGTTGTTCTACACCCAATGAGACTGCATATATTTAAAAACATATCCTTCAAAATCGCTTAAAAACTGGATCAACATTAGGTAGCTTGCATGATGTATGCCAACAGTATGTGTTTGTAATACGCATTTTCACTGGAGATTAAATAACAGTCGAATAAGGCATCCTTTAACCGAGCAGTGAAGACAATCAGTAGACCACAGACGCTGCTCACGTGAACGCGCCCAACTTGTGTTAAGAGTCATGGTAGCTGAAACTCAAACCCAAAACTGAAACCCAAAGAACTAAAGAAATTATTTAGAACCCCCATCCATGACATGTCATCAGTTATACGCAGAAGCTCAGCAGACAATCTGGAGCTAGACTAGACATTACGGCAGATGGGCGCTGCAGATGCGGAGCTGGTCGTCTACAGGAAGGAGTCGCACCACTCTCGAAGGCAGCCGTAGCAGTCACCTTGCTGTTTGGAATTGGCACCACATGTGTCTTTCAACCAATCACGGAAGAGCTCTTCATCCTTCTTCAAGACCAGGAACTGGCCAAGTACTACGTATGCCTGCAGAAAGGGAAACAGCAGGAGAAAAAATGAAGGAGTGGAAATAAAAACGTACAAAAATACACAAACAAAAACAAGCACTGTTGTGGTATAGATAGATACTTTATTGATCCCCAAGAGGAAATTCAAGGTCTCAGTAGCATACAGACATTCAAATTCAATTATTAGAGGATAACCCCTTGAGATGGACATCTCATTTTCGAGGGGGTCCTCAAAGTAACACAAAACACACTCACACATACTAAAGCTCTTCCTCACAACCAACCACCCCAGCCTGTCCCACCACTGTCCAAAGCATATTCACATAATCAGTATGGTAAGATATGAAGATATTACAGGAGAGAACCACATTTAGAGACATCACACACAACATGCACTTACAGCAGAAAAAGTAATATAAGTAAATAAATATAAAAAAACTCTACTGCACAATAGAGACAGAAGAAAGAAAAAAAAAAAAATACTAAAATACAAAAAATACTAAAAAAAAATAAATAAAATATCCACATAGTGTGCTTAAAATTGACGTTTTGTTTACATGTGTTGAATGGAAATCAATGGGAGCCGGAAATCGGTAAATAGTGGTCACCAAAGAGAATGTCTCTGGATAGCGAGACAGAGGGTCTCTTATAGCCACAATGCAATGCAGCGTTATTGCGTTTGTGGAAAACGTTATGAATCTCTGTGAAAAGGCTTCTATCCCAAATTAACATGGCAACGTTGCCTAGCCTATGCCTAAAAGGTTGAAGACATCTTGTTGTCTCTTGTCTCTCTTAGATAGATCATAAAGGCTCATCAGTGTTTCCAACAGAATTTGATTGCATTTGTGAAGGAAGGGGGGGGGGGTTAAGATTGTCTTGGTAGTGTATAGGTCTAATTAACTGTCACTTTAAGACGTTTGTGAGGGAACCCTTGCAATTGTAACACAGTTCAAAGGCTGCTGATGTGTGGATGCAATTCATAACGTTTTCTACATAGTTAGATAAAATAAAGGTTCGTAGGCTACTTCTCCTTGGGACAAGCACTTTTGAGTCTTGCAACTCTTCTATTTACATTTACTTTTCCATTTACAGTACATCGGGATTTTGCAAACATTCAGTGTCAGAGGCAATAAAATGAGCCCTGAGTAATGAAATTGACAAGCAGCTGTAAGTAAGCATGCTAAACTCGACATCCAAACAGTATTCTAACGTTGAGATACTGCTTGATTGCATAACTTAACTTAGTTTAGTCTCCTCAATGTACTATGTTGTGATAAGACCTTAGCAGAGTTTTTGTTAGCCCACTGGAATGTTAATGGGTGGACGCTGTCAAACAGTGAACTAGGAACTAGGAACAGGAATTACCCTGTTGATTTTCTGTCTTCAGAGAGGTGTTGCAGCGCTTTACTTGAGGTAATAGGCCAATTACAGATTGTACAGGAAAATCAGGAAAAGATGGACCAGTGTTATACTAATCTCTGTACTGTTTTACATGCTGAGATGGAGAAATATTGTTAAGTGAAAAAAATGGGTTCTACAAAGAAATATTATAGAGCTAAACAACCTTATTGGAATAATGAGTTATGGTTGAAGTTGCGTTCTGCAGAGAGAATATTCCTTAAATGTGGTCCTGGGGAACCTTGGAAGAGGAGGGCCTTGCATAATGAATTCATACAATGCCAGGCTAATTTTGATAGACAGCTCAGGTTCTTCAAAAGAAGGTTTAAAAGAAGCCAAGCCCTCAAATTAGGACAGTTACAAACTGGTAATCCTCAGCAATTCTGGAGGGAAATACATAAGTTAGGCCCAAAAAAGAAAAGATCAGTACCCATGGAGGTTCTATTGGAAAGTGGAGGTTCTTCTTGTGAATCTGGTCAAATATTTAAAAAGTGGGACAAAGATGACAGTGAATTATATGCTTATAGTAGTTCCACCTTATTTGATGATCATTTCTTAGAAGTAACCTGTGAAGTAAAACTTGAGCTGGAAACTGGGATGAATACTATATACTATCAAAATGATATACTGAACAGTGATATTACATTAGATGAGGTACTTAAAGTGCTAGACAAAGCCAGTGCTAGACAAAGCCAAGGAGAATAAAGCTGTGGGCATTGAAGATCTCCCTAACGAGGTGCTGAAGAACCCTAACTTGTGTAATGTCCTACATTGTTTGTGTCACATATGTTTTCAAAATGGTATTATCCCATCTGAGTGGAATAGATCAATACTCAAACCCATCCCGAAATCTATAAAAGATGACCCTAGAGTCCCGTTGAATTATAGAGGGATTAGTTTGATCAGCACAGTTTATAAAATTTACTCAGGAGTCCTTAACACTTAACACTAGTGACTTAATACTTTTTTGGAGGTTTATGGAGGGTTGGTAGATGAACAGAATGGTTTTAAAAAAAACAGGGCCTGTATTGATACAAGCCCTTTATAAAGACCCCATTGCTTTTGTACAAATAAATCATTTAAAAACAGATTGGTTCCCAACGCCTTTTGGGGTGAAGCAGGGAGACTTACTCTCCCCTTCCTTATTTGCTTTTTATATAAATGATTTAGCTCAAGAAATTAAACAGGGTAATTTTGGTGTGCCAATTGAGGACATGAATTTAAGTATTCTGCTTTATGCAGATGACATTGTTTTGATAGCTGAAAAAGAAGTGATTTTACTAAATATGCTGAATATTATTTGTTCATGGTGTAGTAAATGGCATCTTACTATTAATAGCGAAAAAACACAAGTTGTTCATTTTAGGAAAAAAAGTGAACTACAGAGTATTCATACATTTCAGTTTGGCCCTGTGCCCTTAAAGTATACTCGTCATTATAAATATCTTGGTTTTGTTTTTGATGAAAATATGAAATTTACAGAGGGAAGGAAAGTATTAGCAGAGTCTGCTGGAAGAGCTTTAGGTTCTGTGTTGAGTAAAATGAAATTTTGTACAGATCTTGGTTTTTCTACATTTACACAACTGTATAAATCTTTGGTTGACTCTGTTTTATTTTACGCTGCTGGTGTTTGGGGCTTTGAAGAGGTTCTTGACTGTAACTCTGTTCAAAACCGTGCTTTAAGGTGTTTTCTTGGTGTGCATAAATATGCAGCAAAGGTAGCGGTTAATGGGGATGCAGGATGGGATCCATGTATTGTAAAATAAAGGTGTGAAATGGTGCGATTGTGGAACTGCCATGTCAGTCTCCCAGAGGAAAGGCTAACTAGGAAAATTTTTAATTGGGATAGAGCATTACCCCTGGTCTGGAGAGGTTTCAATAATACTGTATTCGTCTGACTTGCATATAATGTACCAAAATAATTTGCAATGTAATATAAATGTTGTCAGACAAAGACTGTTAAGTAAATATGTAGATAATGGAAACAGGACATATGGAAGAAGCCAAAACGTAGAAATTATGTTCAATTTAAGAATGATTCTGTAACAGAACCTTATATTTTCCTTAATCTAAAGAGAAGGCAGAGGTCCCTCTGTGCTCAATTGAGAACTAGTACCTTACCTCTGGCAGTGGAAGTGCGTCGATTTAAAGGTACACCTGAACACTTACGTTTGTGTGAATTCTGTGATCTTCAGGTTGTGGAAGATGCAATCCAGATATATTTTGGGAATATGAGATTTTATGCTGGCTGTTTGAAAATGATGTTTTTGCTTTGGCAAAGTTTATAGAAAAGGCCTGGTCTCTGCGGCAAAGTATTTTGTACTGACAACGCAAAGTTAGTGTGGTTAACGTTAACATTTCTTGAATCGGAGTGACATCTGCTGTAAATTAGGTAAAACTACCTGCTCGTGATGACATGCTGATTGTTTATCCCCAGTTAACATGAATCCCATTGAGATCCGTAACACCGGTTTTCATTCGAAAGAACCATGTACATATGTAGATAAATAAAACGCATCCCTGTGAGCATTCTGCTTTCAGCCGAGCGTCTAGGGACAGTCTACAAAGAAAATCGAAAGTGGATACAAAGATACATTTAAATAGCTTCACTGTTATTGAGCCTAGTGCTTCCAAAATCACAACACATATTTAGGGCCTCACTAGCAACATACTACACCTGCTAATTATGGAAAAACTGACTCGCCCTATTTATATATTTTTATTGGGGGGAAAATTCAATAGCTTCCCTGTTATTAAGGCTAGTGCTTCCAAAATCACTTCACACATCTAGGGACTGATGTGTCATAAATCTAGGGATTTGATGTGGTCTTCAATGGTCTATCTCTATATGTAATATTTGATGTGGTCTTCAATGGTCTATCCCTATATGTAATATTTGATGTGATCTTTAATGGTCTATCCCTACATGTAATATTTGATGTGGTCTACACTCAAATGGTCTATCCCTATATGTAATATTTGCCTGATGCCTATTGATCTGCACACACACATTTCAAAGCTTCAGACTCAGGTCATTTGGGAGTCCAAATATGGGCTTCCAAAAGAGTCACCTCTGCCGGAGAGGGTTTTTGGACCCCCATGAAACCCCCACCAGTGGTACCATACCCTTCAAATTAATTTTGCCAAGAGCAAGGTTCCCACATATAACAAATAATCCTGTTTAGAATATATGAAATATGATCATTAATTGTGGTGCTAGGGCCACCCAAAAAGAGAAAAATCACACATGCCGTCAACATTTTTTAGGACTTTGGTGACCCACCTCTCACCCAAACAGTAAGGAATGTTGATTCTGCCTCCAGAATTGTGTAGTACAGGCTACAGTGAACTACCACACCAGTTTCCAGCTACCACACCAGTTTCCACTATTAGAACAAACGTTATGGGCTTCCAAACATGGCAAAAGATGAAATGTGAAATTCCAATGTGTCAATTAGGGCCGTGGCACCCGAAAATCAAATGGACGCTACAGGAAAACCATTTGAGATATTGACCTGAAACTTCAGATTCCTTTGTTTGGCAACATGACAAAATCTGAGAGGTGTAATGTGGCTGAGTTGTCGTGGAATGACCCTATATATATATATATATATATATATATATATATATATATATATATATATATATATATATATATATATATATAATACTATGCATGGTGCAGTCAATGGGGACTGAATGGGGTGGATTATAAAGCTGCTCTTGGCAAGGGCCCATACCACTGCTGATGTATTGTTGGCGTGTGCCATCTGCCTTCATGGTCAATTATCATTTAAGCAATATCTCTCATCTCTAGTATAGTTAGACCAGCTTGAGCTCTGCTTCTGCATCAACACTCCCTGTAGGTCTCTCCACCAGAAGTTGCATAGATTCCATGTTCTACAGTGTTGTACTGTGTTGCCTTAGTAACGTGAGTGGAGGCTTAGCTAGTGGAGAGGTAGTACCAAGGGTAGAGGAGAGATAGACTTCTCTGCATAGTGTTTCTGTGTTTCCATGTTTGTGTACGTACTGTCCACTAGCCTACTGTTTTACTGCTACACTGTTTACATGCTATATTAGCACATATGCATATTCCCCCCCCCTCCCTCCCTCCCACAGCCTGGGTTGTGGCCGTACTTAATACTTAGTTTTTTTTATTCAATACTTGACCAATGGCTGCAACCCTATTACTTCAACCTATTCTTGCACTGATATAGTTTTTATATTACTTGTTTACATTATTCTCTTAGACTTACTTATTGGCACCATCACCATGACACTCACTGTCATAGAGCACCTTACCATGCATATGGAACTATAGGCTCAGTCCCTGCCCTATCATTGCAAGAGCCTCATGCTTGATCATCCTTAAACTAACGCCACTGACTTATGCCAGCAACCATTTCACTTTGATAATAAACTACATTTTGGTACAACATATATAGAACAGGAATAACAGAATTTGACTTCAGCAGTGAGGAGAAATTTTATGCAAAGTGTCAGCCCCGAAGACTGTGCCCATTGCCTAAATTTGTGGTCGTTTAATGTCGAATGTCAAGAGTAATTACATTCCAAAACGTACCTTAATGACACTCCACAATTTATAAAGGAACAAAGTTTAAAAAGAAAAACACAATATATCAGATGGATTACACGAATAATTGACAAGGAAGTACAAGATTATTCGACGGTCGCTTCTTTTCTAATATATATAACATATTTCAGGTCACTAGATGGCGGCATTTCACTGCACTTCGGGCCTTTTTTGGATGTAAAAGCAAGCAGTGAAATAGCGTCATCTGGTGGCCGTGCAGCACAATAGCACCATGAAATATTTAATTTAACAGGAAATTATGGTAGAAATCTAGCCTGACGTTGCCATACTCAATTCTAGTCAGAATATGAGTCTGATACTGCTCCATTGTGGTCAATCAGAGATTTCAAACGAACGAGGGAACAACATGTCACAATGCAACACGCTGTTTTCTCTTGATGAAAGTAAAACCATGAGTTTTCCCACATCTCAACTTTGGCCAAAGTTTTCAGAAATAATCGTTTTCAGTGATAAAACCTCATTAAATAATATGCATTTTCCATATGGGGTCTTAAAAGCCATGTCTCCTTCTAGCCACAGCTTTTTTGTTGCAAACATAGGCCTAATCTAAGTGTGCTCAGATGATGTGATAGACGAGGCGCTGTTGCTCACCTGTCCATCATCGTAAAGCCCGATTTGATTGGTCCACCAGATCCAGGGCGAGTATATTTGCTCCACAATGGAGCAATGCCAGACCGAACTTCCCGACCTCAAATGTTGTGGACGGGACTAAGTTCGGCTGGCACCCAGGCTAGTACAAATCTTGTTTTTTCTTACTAATTCTAATTATTCGTGTAATCCCTCTGATATATTGTGTTTTTCGTTTTAAACTTCGTTCATTTATCAATTGTGATGTAATATGAAGGTATGTTTTTGAATGTAATTATAGCAAGAGGCTGGCGGACCACTGTCGGTCCATTGGGGCATAGCTCGCGGTCCGCTGGCATTTTCTGGCTCATTGGTTCGTTCCCTGGCGGGTTGCAGACAAATTGCCCAATATTTTGCCTAGGGCTGTCAATCGATTAAAAAAAATTAATCTAATTAATTACATACTCTGTGATTAATTAATCTAAATTAATCGCATATATAATTGTTGCTGTGAAAGTATTTTAAATATTTAAATTCAAATGAATCATTGAATAATCAGCATTAGTGACATTAAAGTTAAAAAAACTCTTATTATTATTTTCACTGTTCAAATAATGACCTAATATGCTGAGGAAATAAATTCAAAAGTGCTTCTGGAAGAAGTTTTTTTTGCACATACAAGGAATTTCAGGCCACAGATATAACTTAGGGGACACAATGAAAATAAATTAACACTCCCCTCAATGTCAACACTTATTTCTTTGCATTAATGTGTGACTATAGAGTTGATGAACTCCGGCGATATGCAAATTCCTTGCTGCAGACATTGCAGAGGACTTTATTTTCAACACTTTATTTTTTTATCAAAACCATCAGGCCGTTTTTTAAAAGTAAATGTTCCAATCAATGACCCAGGCAGCACGTTTTCTTCTCTCTCCATTTTACAGTCTAATTTTTACTGACTAGAGCGGCTCGGGGTCAAAGGTCATAGGGAATCGATTAATCTGCACTAATTGTTTTAATTGTTTTAATCAAATTAATTAATCAAAATTAATCAGTTATTTTGACAGCCCTAATTTTGCCACTATTGGTCTAAAATCTTTTTCATTTGTTCAGTTATACTCCATATATCATTTTATTAACTTTTCTTAATATTCATGACAAGTTAAATTTAAAGAGATGGTGGTCCAACGGCAGACCACAAGTGGCATACCACCAGCCATGGGCGTAGATTTAGGGTGGGACGCTAAGGACTAGTCCTAATCAAAATTTTAAGATGACAAAATTGTCCCCACCAATATGTTCCAGATTATTGTACAGCACTTTGTAACTTTGTTTTGAAAAGTGCTATATAAATAAAGATTATTATTATTATTATTATTTTAGCGAACTCATTTGTGCTGCTGATCATTCCGACAGCCAGCATGACAGTACAAGAAACGTCGTCATTTGATTGGCTGAAAAACCGAGGGGGAAGGGTTATCTTTCACGCACGCTACACGCACGGAGAGTGTCAAAGCCCTATGGTCAAAGCACAGGCTACTTTGCACTGGCAGTCAAGCGAGCGGGTGTGTCAACAACAACGGTAAGTTAACAGGGCTGTCTGCCAATACATGCCCCATAAAAGGCCAGAGTAAAACATTTTGATATTCCCTTTGCCCTTCAGCATGCACATGTTTGCCCCGTTTTGTGGTTTGTACTGTAGATCAGCTATGCCACCCAAGAAGAAGAAAGGGGACATACAAAGCGTTTTCATTATGAGTCTAAGTAAAATAACTAGCCATACAAACTGGCAACTGGTGACCAGGCTTTCAAATGCGAATTTTACTGTGTAAAATAACATTAGCTGTTAGGATATTACCCAGGATATTGTAACAGCTAAACCTAGCTTCTGTAATCTTTCAACCAAAGTTAGGAGTCATGTTGAATAAGGGTGTGCTGCACGGACAGTCGCATAGGCTATAGCACAGACTATAAGTCAAAGTCACCATCACTGTTAATTGGGCTGCCAATCTTGCAGTCACAATAAACAAACATTTTCCTGTTCCTATATTCTGTTTATGTAGGCTAGTGTATTTGTGAATGTAGCCTGCACAATGCAAAGAAATAAAAGATAAACTATGGTGTATTTCCATAGGCCTACTCATAGAAATGAACATTGCTAGACACCAGATATCTCTTCTATGATCTCATCCCAGAAAGATTCTATGATTGCCACTGATGTGAATGATCTCACAAATCACACAAAACAAAGCAAATTAAAAAAATCGCAAAAGTATTGAAATCGAGATTCTTCACTTACTATTGGTAGGGCAATTCCATGGAAAATTACATTTTTTGTAACATCCATAACGCCAATACAATGTGATGGTATGGTATGATGTTAGCCTAGAAATCTAGACGCACCCTAGCGACGGCAAATTAATTTGCTCAGCCTGTACGTCTAGTATCAAACCATAGGGATTTCTATTGGCTGACGCCGTGGACGTCATCCAATCACAGCGCTCTATTTTGTTAGAGAGTCTTAAGGCGGGCTTAACAGAAAGACGACAGTCCTGCGATGGTAGCTACAAGGAAGGTGGCTATGGCGAATGAAGAGCGGTTGTTTGAATCGGCGTTGGCGTCAACTTTGGAGGAGTTGGACTTGTGCTTTTCTTTGAAAGTTGAGCAACACAATGCTTCCATTCCTTTCGAAGAAGGATGTATCTGCCGTTTTGCCGACCGGATACGGTAAAAGTTGACTTCCCCGTTCACTGTTTTCATCGCTCTGGCCACGTCATCCTGCTCTTTGTTCTGATTGGTCGTAGCGCTGGCCTATTGCATGCCTAGGCAGTTTGAAAGACAATTCTCTGCCCGCCCCTTGGAGGCGAGGTGAATGGTTCAATTTCAGACTATACATTTCAATGATATAGGATGGCCTGCCAGGCTAGTATGATGTGAATGATTACATGAAATTTGAGCATATCTTTGGCTGATGAATGTAAATGAGAAAAAAATGCACAAAAAATTAAATGTTATCATTCACATCATACAAATGCCAAGGCATTTTACTGGCGTTATGGATGTGACAAAAAGTCAATTTTCCGTGGAATTGCCCGATATTG
The DNA here is from genome assembly GCF_018492685.1 of Alosa sapidissima. NCBI lineage: Eukaryota > Metazoa > Chordata > Actinopteri > Clupeiformes > Clupeidae > Alosa > Alosa sapidissima. The sequence continues at coordinate 2,304,575 of NC_055961.1, forward strand.
AAACAATGTTGGTATCGTGACAACAGGAGTTGGGGTTGTGTTGGGAAGCTGAGACCAAACCTACTGCCTTGCCACCAGCGGTCCGCTATCTGCCAATCCGATTTTGCTATCTAACGGCCGCCAGAGTAACCTGTTATACGTGACTCATGGACAAAGGGACTGCAAAGCAAATGCAATGCAAAGCACTCCCCGTCACGCAGCGGCAATTTTCTTCCTCCTGAGATTTCTCCCCATTGCTTGATCCAAATTTTGTTATTTTTGCTGTATATATGTTGTACGAAAATGTAGTTTCTTATCAAAGTGGAAGCCTAATTCCAAGGACGAAATTAAGTGCAGAAAAGAATGGCCTTGCTAGGCTATGGGTCTTAAAATCGCCAAAGTTTGGCTAGCCTACTATACTGCTCAAAAAAAATAAGGGAACACTTACAGTTTTCCACAATTGTTAAAACACATTTTTTGAAACCTTCCACCCTTTTCTCCATCTCAAACTACATTCACAGAATGTCTGAAAGTTCTTGCAAAATAGAACACTAGCCTGAAAAAATTGTACTTGTGCTCAGAACCAAACAGTGTCAGAGTACCAATCCAGTGTATGATTGAAGTGTTCCCTTAATTCTTTTGAGCAGTAGGCCTATATATTGCCCACATTGAAATTATGTAGCCAACAGCCAGTAGGTATGCTATAATCTGCTGCATGCAAACTCGACAAAGCTTGAGATGGCGCTCCCGATAACATGCCCGCCAGCAGGGCTGCCAACTTTTCAAAAAACCTTGGAGTGAGATTTGGTGGGGCCAACCAAAATTTTGCTGCGGAAATGTTTGTTTGGCTCGTTCAGCATTATACCGTACAGTAAAAAAAAAGTACATTGGTTCTCAGGTGTAGGGACCAGGGTCCCAGAGTTAAATTAACATTGGTATCAAAGGGATCTAGCCTAATGCTAGGACCATGGGCGATGGAGGCATTCTGAAAGTGGGTGGGACATTTCAGTGGGGGGTATGGGGGTCCTCCCCCAGAATTTTTTTTTTGGACTAGATGCAATTTCCTGAATTCTGGTACATTTTACCAGGTTATTTAGATACTTCTATATAACAAAATAAAGCCAGCCTACGAAATTAATAAAAAGTAAATCATGCATAATTTAAAAATAACTCAATATATAGGCTACTTGGCTACGCAATAAGGTTTCCATTACAGCACTGCGGACGTTCAATGAACGCATGAAAGCGGATACAGTAAATTAAATATCAAACTAAAGCGAAAATGTCATGCTTTTGAAGGCCTACCATTGTGCAGTCTAGCTGTGGTTAGTGACGTGATGCTGTTAATGGGGAGTTTTACATAAACCTATAGGTTATTATTTATTTGGCGTACAAACAGCACTGGTATTTCGCACGGCAATAGTGGGGGGGGGGGGGGGGGGGGGGTCCAAACTAACACTTTTAAAAAGTGGGTGGGTGTTTTGTAAGAATTTAAGAAATGTTTGTATATTTTAACTTTTAAATGCATCAATCTGGTGCACTTTTAAAAATAAATTCAGAGGTCAGACTTGCTTATTTTTATGGAAATATTTGTGCTGTAGCCTAAGCTATTTTGCACTTCAGAATTATAACCATGCATACACAGGTGGAATAGTTATGGTGATATTGCAATAAGTTCACAACCACAAAAACATATGGTCCATTTCACAGTTCAGAAATGTTCAGCACTCCATGAAATTATGCAGAAGTGGTCACCTGTGTTTTTCAGCTAGTTCATTTAAGATAATATATTGGTCATTGTAATGGCCATAGCCTACAGGCTATTCCTTTTTCAGGATGTACCCATATCTGCATGATGTGAATGTTTGCATATGGCTTATGTCAGGCTTTATATCAATATTTGTGTCTCCTTATTTGATTTTCTTTATATTTTTGCATTAATGTCACTAGAAAGCATGGCAATATAAATATCATTTATCTGTGTAAGTGGGATTGGCTGGAACCTGACAATATAAGAACCATGATAGTGGGATAATCTACTGAGCAATTTACAAAAATGTATGTAGGCCTACTGACAAATAGTTTACATTAGAATACATTATAATTTCGCCCCAATGAAGCTATGTAGAAATGTGTTGCAATTTCAAAAACAGAGGCATGCTTTATATCCTCGTATTCGGTACGGTTTGCTGTTTATTGTGCTTTTAGGTTTGCCACATGTTGTGTGAAGGGTTAGTGAGATATTACAACCGAGAGTAATGGGTGTGCACTGTGTGCAAAATGCAAATATGATTAGCCTAAATTGCACGTCGGTTCAATGATAATTTTCTCGCGAACCATTTATCACAGCAACTTGGCGCTAATATCATTGGAAAGCTTAGATTCCGCTCGTTCACATGATGTGTGATATCATGTATAGGTTTAGTTTAGTTGAACCTCATCTGCCAGGTATTTGACCTACCACGTTGACACTTCAGCGTGAAAAATACTCAAAGCATAGGCCTACCTGAAGCCGGGGGAATGCGCCTGGGATGGCTTTTGAAGTAGCATCGCAAATGAGAGAAAATTTAGAAAATTCCACAGACAGGGGGTGCTCTTGAACCCTCTCACCGTCTCTGAAAGCATAACCGTGGCTCAACAGGTAGATCTATAGGCTAAACTCATTTTTCAGGCACCTGACCGACCGGGTTGACACTTCAGCGTGAGAAATCGTGGGTGTGGCGTGTGAGTGTGTGAAACTAATCAAATGCGTGTGTCTCACGGTCAATGCGTGAGAGTTGGCAGCTATGGCCCGCCAGCCATGTATGTGTTCCGTATTGCCTGGTTTCAAACCCCGTTGACATTGTTCATGTTTTTTCAGTACACCTGTTTATTGTAATTTAAACTCTTCCTTCCCCTCCCCAAATTAGCATACGCTGCAGCCTGCACTCTCCCAAATTAACATGGACTTAGATCTGTAGATCTGTGGAGCAATGGTTCTGTGGTCTTCAACTAATCGCAGAAATAAGGTTATTTTTTGTACATTTATTATGGACACCTCAATACTATAAATGTTAACGCAGACTTCTGTATTGCACAGAAGTAGGCTTGGTATTATGACTGACTATTAGTCAAATCAAATAGAGCTGCCTATTGTGCAATGGAAACGTTTCGACTATGATTTTTTTAACCCCAAAACGTGAATCTTGCGAATCTGCCAATTTCTGTCTTACTTTACCGAAGTTTGTGCCTAAATGACTTGACAAAGCGATTCACTTCAGGACGAGATTTACTTGCAGGCAGGCTCACCTTATCTCATAATGCCTCTCCTCCAGACGCTTGCCCAGAACCTCTCCGATGCCTGCTAGAGCATTTACCGACTTCTCGCCCATGGGCTCGGCCACAAACTCTTTATGCTTTTGGGATGTTGACGACATCTTGGTTCAGGTGACTTCCGTCAAGCGCTTCTGTGTAAAACAAACACAAATGGGTAAGACTGCAATCCACTGCTGGAATCAACTGAATAGTCTATAGACAAGGGTGTCATGCAAATATTGTAGCACTGCGAGAAAATGAAACTGAAAGTTATATCTTACTGGAACTTAACTGTGTATCATTTTGAGTTTTAGAATGTGCTCTACATACAGTTAAGAAAAAGATTATTCATACCCCTGGCAAATATTGATTCAATGTTGATTTTCTCTTTATCGATATGTTTGTTCTGACTAAAAATGACACTACCACATGTCAAAAGGTTGTAATACAATGTGGTATAAACATGGAATCAAAAAAAGAAGCTTTATGAAAAATGGCATGTCCAAAATTATTCATACTCTTTTTAAATAATCAATGGAAACATCTTTATCTGCATTCACAGCTCTCAAAATGGTTCTTATAATACCTACCAAAGAAAAATAAAATTTTTTAGGGCAGCCGTGGCCCACTGGTTAGCACTCTGTACTTGTAACCGGAGGGTTGCCGGTTCGAGCCCCGACCAGTGTGCCGCAGCTGAAGTGCCCTTGAGCAAGGCACCTAACCCCTCACTGCTCCCCGAGCGCCACCATTGTAGCAGGCAGCTCACTGCGCCAGGATTAGTGTGTGCTTCACCTCACTGTGTGTCCACTGTGTGCTGTTTGTGTTTCACTAATTCACCGATTGGGTTAAATGCAGGGATCAAAAAAGTATATATACTTATACTTACTTATACTTACCAAGCCTCTCCATGTCTCCACAATGATTATAGACCGCACCTTTTTAGCTGCAATCCGGGTTTTGAAGCAGGAACGATTATTTGCCATCACTCTGGCCTTGTACTCACTTTTTTGACAGATTGAGGTCTGGACTCTGGCTGGGCCCTTCAAGAACATTCTACTAAACCACTTACCAGTAGCATTTTTAAAATATGTTAGAGCAGCAATTCAAACCGAATACCTAACTGAGGAATCCTTTACACTGGGCACCTAGAGAATGAGGCGGTACGGGTTGAAATAAATAGATGCGTGAAATGACTAATGAAGTATAGAGTATAGAGATAGTATAGAGACATTTGTAGTGAATGAATATAGAGATGTTTGTAGTGCATTAATATAGAGACATTTGTAGTGAATGAATATAGAGATGTTTGTAGTGCATTAATATAGAGACATTTGTAGTGAATGAATATAGAGATGTTTGTAGTGCATTAATATAGAGACATTTGTAGTGAATGAATATAGAGATGTTTGTAGTGCATTAGTATAGAGACATTTGTAGTGAATGAATATAGAGATGTTTGCTTCAGAGAGTTCTCATTCAGCAGAGTTTAAAAGGGTAAGAAATGATCAGCACGAGTCAACTCAACTACTTCATGACTGTAAATAGAGAGTCATGAGATCAGCAGCTTGTGGTCATCTCCTGAGGCCATGACTGTGTGCGTGTGTGTGTGTGTGTGTGTGTGTGTGTGTGTGTGTGTTTCAGATCATGTGTGAAATGAGCTGAGTACATTCACAATCTGTACCACAGCAGGAGACAAGTGTGTACACACACACACACACACACCGAGTTGTCTTTGTAGTCTGTGAAGAGCTCGAGCTCCAGGAGCTGTTTCTGCTCGGAGACGCCGGCCAGCAGCAGTGGGGAGAAGACCAGCGTGCTCAGCGTCTTGAGGAGACTGGAGCGAAAGTGCAGCATGGCCTGATGGGAAACAGGAAGTCACAGCAAGACACACACACACACACCATCACACACACATTACTGACAGCACAGCAAGGCAATATGACACAGATGTCATCAATCAGGATAGAGTAACCTGGTTTCTGTGATTCAGGTTATTAGTAAGTTATTAGGTGTTCTGCAGTAAACTATGTATCTTCAAGAACATTCTACTAAACCACTTACCAGTAGCATTTTTAAAATATGTTAGAGCAGCAATTCAAACCGAATACCTAACTGAGGAATCCTTTACACTGGGCACCTAGAGAATGAGGCGGTACGGGTTGAAATAAATAGATGAAATGACTAATGAATCAGAGGGCGGGGGGGCGGGGGGGGGGGGGGGGGGGGTCAGTAGACATGTGAGAGCACGGGGGCATCAGCAGTGACCGAGTCAGCGGTGGCACTAAAGAAAGCCTTGTATCTAATAAAGCATGTTCTCTGTTGGGGATGTGTCTGTGAAAGCCTTGTGTCTGTGAAAGCCTTGTATCTAATAAAGCATGTTCTCTGTTGGGGATGTGTCTGTGAAAGCCTTGTGTCTGTGAAAGCCTTGTATCTAATAAAGCATGTTCTCTGTTGGGGATGTGTCTGTGAAAGCCTTGTGTCTGTGAAAGCCTCGTGTTTAATAAAGCATGTTCTCTGTTGGGGATGTGTCTGTGAAAGCCTTGTATCTAATAAAGCATGTTCTCTGTTGGGGATGTGTCTGTGAAAGCCTTGTATCTAATAAAGCATGTTCACTGTTGGGGATGTGTCTGTGAAAGCCTTGTATCTAATAAAGCATGTTCTCTGTTGGGGATGTGTCTGTGAAAGCCTTGTATCTAATAAAGCATGTTCTCTGTTGGGGATGTGTCTGTGAAAGCCTTGTTCTGTAAAGCATGTTCTCTCTCTCTCAACTGTGGTTGTGTGGATTACCTCTCTCATCAAAAGAAACAAGAAAGAGAAAATAAAGATAGAAAGTTACTATCTCTTACAGATAGTTTGTCTGTAAGAAGAGAGAGAGAGAGAGAGAGAGAGAGATCATGATCACTCACTGAGCGAGCGACAGATGCAGTGGTGTGTCCATCTCGGCTATAGCAGGACATCTTCACCATGAACATCCCCAGCTGCTCATTCACTGGAGACTCCGGCAGCTCCAGCTCCAGAGACACTCTATATGGCTGACCAGGAGCCATCACCTGGACACCGAGAGAGGGGGGAGGGAGAGGGAGGGAGAGAGAGGGTGAGAGGGAGGGAGGGAAAAGGTGAGAAAGAGAGGGTGGAAGACAGAATTAAAAACACAGACACAAAAATAGATTAAGAATAATCAGGACAGCAGACATAACACATCAATTAAAGTCATTCTCAGAGGAGATGAGATTGAGACTGCCTAAATGAAAGAGAGTGATAGAGTGTGAGAGAGAGGGATAGAGTGACACAGTAAAGAGGGGCGGTAGGATGGGCCATATAGACTCAAAACTATGTCAAAATATTTCAACAGAGCAAACGAAACAAATCCTGTGAGACACACAGTTCATTATCACTCGCCTGCCTTGCCATTAAACTGCTACCACACTGAGCTGTGATCTCAGCTTTCCACACACACACAGGCTGTTGGTCCTGCCACACACACACAGGCTGTTAGTCCTGCCACACACACACGGGCTGTTGGTCCTGCCACACACACACACACACACACACACACACACACTGTTGGTCCTGCCACACAAGGGTGGCGCTCTGCCCTAAATCTGCCAAACAGGTCCGTCTCCAATGGCACTTACCAGACCCACCCATACGATATGGTGCCCACTGCATTCCATTAACTGGCATTCCTCGCTACAATCCGCCACACCCCACAATAAAACTAACATGCCACTCCACAATCTGGCATGCCACGCAATAAACTAACATGCCCCTCCACAATAAACTAACATGCCATGTTACACACAATAAACTAACATGCCACTCCACAATCCGGCACGGCACGCAATAAACTAACATGCCACACAATAAACTAACATGACACGCTACAATCTGGCACGCCACACAATAAACTAACATGCCACTCTAACTGACATGCCAAACTAACTGCCCCATGTGCCCCATGTCTAGGCTAGCTCACCTGGTCTCTGCCCTATGATGTGTGGGCTAGCTCACCTGGTCTCTGCCCTATGATGTGTGGGCTAGCTCACCTGGTCTCTGCCCTATGATGTGTGGGCTAGCTCACCTGGTCTCTGCCCTATGATGTGTGGGCTAGCTCACCTGGTCTCTACCCTATGATGTGTGGGCTAGCTCACCTGGTCTCTGCCCTATGATGTGTGGGCTAGCTCACCTGGTCTCTGCCCTATGATGTGTGGGCTAGCTCACCTGGTCTCTACCCCATGCAAACTTGACAAACTGGGACTCAGTACCTACCTCTGCACTGGCTACTGGACTTCCTCTGTCAGAGGCCTCAAGTAGTACGTGTTGGCAACAATATCTCAAGCAGCATCACACTGAGCACGGGGGCCCCCCAAGGCTGCGTGCTCAGTCCGCTGCTCTTCACCCTGCTGACCCATGACTGCACTGCAACCTACAGCAACAACCACATAGTGAAATTTGCTGACGACACAACTCTGGTGGGTCTCATCACCAAGGGCGACGAGACTCAATACAGGTTGGAGGTCGACCTTCTGACCACGTGGTGCAGGGACAACAACCTCCTGCTGAACGTCAGCAAGACCAAGGAGATTGTTGTTGACTTCCGGAGAGACCTGCCACTGACCATCGACGGTGCTGTGGTGGAGAGAGTGAGCAGCACCAAATTCCTGGGGGTGCATATCAGTGAAGACCTCTCCTGGACCACCAACACTGCATCACTGGCGAAGAAAGCTCAGCTCTACTTCCTGCGGAAACTCAGGCGAGCAAGTGCTCCACCAGCCATCATGACCACATTCTACCGAGGCACCATTGAGAGCATCCTCTCCAGCTGTATCGCTGTGTGGGGCGGAAGCTGCACTGAATACAACAGGAAAGCCCTGCAGCGCATAGTGAACACAGCTGGAAGGATTATTGGTGCTTCACTCCCCTCCCTGAATGACATTTACACCACCCACCTCACCCGCAAGGCGACCACAATTGTGAGTGATGCAAGTCACCCCGCTGACAATTTGTTTGATCTACGGCCCTCTGGGAAGAGGTACAGAAGCCTGCGCTCCCGCACCACCAGACTCACCATCAGCTTCATACACCAGGCTGTTAGGATGCTGAACTCTCTCCCCCCTCCACCCTCCACCCTCAGCTACAAAACATCCTGGACTTTGGACCCACAATGGCTGCCTTGCAATACTCCACTTGCACTACTCCACTTGTACACTTGCACACTTTGCAACTTGTTGTTGTTGTCCTGTTCTTCTGAACTTCTGAACACACTTCTGCTGCTCTTACATAACTTGCACCACTATGACTTTTGCACTATTATATTGACTGTCTACTGTATGCACAATTTCAACCCAAATTTTGCTGCTTTGTGCCTTCTTATTTACTTTTTATATTGTTTACTTGAATGTTATGTTTGTCTGTGGACTTAATTGGTAAAATATGTCTTGTCTCCACCGTGGGATAGTGGGAAACGTAATTTCGATCTCTTTGTATGTCTTGACATGTGAAGAAATTGACAATAAAGCAGACTTTGACTTTGAAATGTGTAGCTCACCTGGTCTCTACTCTATGATGTGTGGGCTAGCTCACCTGGTCTATACCCTATGATGTGTGGGCTAGTTCCCCTGGTCTCTGCCCCATGTGTAGCTCACCTGGTCTCTACCCTATGATATGTGGGCTAGGTCACCTGGTCTCTACCCTATGATGTGTGGGCTAGCTCACCTTGTCTCTACCCTATGATGTGTGGGCTAGCTCACCTGGTCTCTATGATGTGTGGGCTAGCTCACCTGGTCTCTACCCAATGATGTGTGGGCTAGCTCAACTGGTCTCTACCCTATGATTTTTGGGCTAGCTCACCTGGTCTCTATGATGTGTGGGCTAGCTCACCCGGTCTCTACCCTATGATGTGTGGGCTAGCTCACCTGGTCTCTATGATGTGTGGGCTAGCTCACCCGGTCTCTACCCTATGATGTGTGGGCTAGCTCACCTGGTCTCTATGATGTGTGGGCTAGCTCACCTGGTCTCTATGATGTGTGGGCTAGCTCACCCGGGGCCTGTACTACGAAGGGAGCTTAACCTACCCAGATGTAACCCAGGGTTACTTTGTTAAACTGGGGTTGACAAAACCTGGTTATCTTAAGTGGTGTTAATCGGTACTACGACGCTGATTATGAAGTTGATTTGTTAAGCCGGGGTTAACCTAATTGGAGTTTGTGCGCGTTCACATAAAAGGGGCGGGTTGCAGCGCAAGTCACCACTTTCAGTGATGACGCGATCACCTTATTTTACGGATGAGGAATGCACAATTATTATGACAAGTTATGAGGAATTAAAACCCACTCTACGACAAAAATTAAATACGTCGGCAGTGAACAAAGCAAGGCAAGGATGTTGGCAACGTATTGCAGATCGGGTAGCCTAAATGCCTAAAAGTAAAGTTTTATTTCCACATGTTCTTCAAATATGTGTTACGGAGGATTAATAGCTTGCGAAATGTATGAAATGAGTTGAAATAATTAAATTGCCTATTTTGAGTTCCTAGAAAGGCCTACAGATGCAACACAATTCAGAAGTGGGCATATAGATTACAGTAATAGGATAATTGAATGTTTAAGTAGCCCCCATTGACTGATTTAGTGTATGCCTAACCATTGCCAAACGCACATGGCAGCAGGTGAAAATGAAACACAAACACATTATTCAGAATAGTGGTTTATATAGTCATAACTTGCATTAATATTTCTTAATTATGAAAACATGTAGGCCTAGTATGCTTATCGCCTTCACTTGGCCTCTGTTTTAGAGCTAACAAGAAAAAGGTGTCTTTGAACACTACTGTAAGGCACCAGAGTGTTTTACAGTAGCAGAGGAGTTGGCCATTGCAAATAATAGTGGAAGGCCGATTATGGATGGAAGGGGTTGAGGGAGGCATTCGGTCAGATTCTGGTGCTGTGGAAATGTGTAGCCTTTATGTGCAGGGTACAGTAATATGACATTCAATTCAACAAGTTTGTTAAAATTGTGATTTTAATTTATTAGGCATTTATTAGGGAAGTTATGCCACACGTCATCAAGTTACTCTCGAAGTTACCCAGATAAGCCAGTAACCCCTCTTCGTAGTACAGGTCCCCGGTCTCTACCCTATGATGTGTGGGCTAGCTCACCTGGTCTCTGTCCTATGATGTGTGGGCTAGCTCACCTGGTCTCTATGATGTGTGGGCTAGCTCACCTGGTCTCTACCCTATGATGTGTGGGCTAGCTCACCTGGTCTCTATGATGTGTGGGCTAGCTCACCTGGTCTCTACCCTATGATGTGTGGGCTAGCTCACCTGGTCTCTATGATGTGTGGGCTAGCTCACCTGGTCTCTGCCCTATGATGTGTGGGCTAGCTCACCTGGTCTCTGTCCTATGATGTGTGGGCTAGCTCACCTAGTCTCTATGATGTGTGGGCTAGCTCACCTGGTCTCTATGATGTGTGGGCTAGCTCACCTGGTCTCTACCCTATGATGTGTGGGCTAGCTCACCTGGTCTCTACCCTATGATGTGTGGGCTAGCTCACCTGGTCTCTGCCCTATGATGCGTGGGCTAGCTCACCTGGTCTCTATGATGTGTGGGCTAGCTCACCTGGTCTCTGCCCTATGATGTGTGGGCTAGCTCACCTGGTCTCTATGATGTGTGGGCTAGCTCACCTGGTCTCTATGATGTGTGGGCTAGCTCACCTGGTCTCTACCCTATGATGTGTGGGCTAGCTCACCTGGTCTCTATGATGTGTGGGCTAGCTCACCTGGTCTCTACCCTATGATGTGTGGGCTAGCTCACCTGGTCTCTGCCCTATGATGTGTGGGCTAGCTCACCTGGTCTCTATGATGTGTGGGCTAGCTCACCTGGTCTCTATGATGTGTGGGCTAGCTCACCTGGTCTCTGCCCTATGATGCGTGGGCTAGCTCACCTGGTCTCTATGATGTGTGGGCTAGCTCACCTGGTCTCTATGATGTGTGGGCAAGCTCACCTGGTCTCTATGATGTGTGGGCTAGCTCACCTGGTCTCTACCCTATGATGTGTGGGCTAGCTCACCTGGTCTGTATGATGTGTGGGCTAGTTCACCTGGTCTCTACCCTATGATGTGTGGGCTAGCTCACCTGGTCTCTACCCTATGATGTGTGGGCTAGTTCACCTGGTCTCTACCCTATGATGTGTGGGCTAGCTCACCTGGTCTCTATGATGTGTGGGCTAGCTCACCTGGTCTCTGCCATTCTTCAGCAGAGAGATGTTAGCCATGGGGAAGGAGCAGAGGCCAGCCTCGGAGGAGTCACAGTCAGTCCTGGGGGAGGACATGAGAAACAACACACATGAGAAACATGGGGGATCGGGGGGTTAGGAGAGAACCAGCAGAGAACCAGCAAAGAACCAGGAAAGAACCAGCAGAGAACCAGGAAAGAACCAGGAGAGAACCAGCAGAGAACCAGGAAAGAAGCAGAAGAAAACCAGGAAAGAACCAGGAAAGAACCACAAGAGAACTAGAAGAGAACCAGGAAAGTCATCTGAAATTACTTTCATTGTGACACAATTAGAAGAGCATTGTTTATAAAAGTATCTGCTAACGTGTGTATGGAATGGAACTGACACCACAGGAGGATAGAGGAGGTCTCATGAGATCTGGCATTATCTGACATTTAACAGCCCAGAGCCCTTCAGAGGTAGCCTAGAAATCTAGATGCGAGGGCTAGTCTAGCAACTCTCCGTTGGCTTGTGAGTTGGAAAAATTAAACTTCTATCAGGCCAATCAAATCGTGTATAGAGACGTTAGGCGGGCTTAACATAATGATTGATGGCAGAGTTGCAACGCAACGGTTTGGCTTGAATTCCCTGCTACTTGAAAACAAAGAAGATGGATGTTGCTGTTGGCGAACAGCGTCACACGAGTTAAACTTTTTTGGGCAAAAGTTTGAACTAGCCAACTAGCTGGTGGGAAAACGCATGGGACTCATAGAAGGAATTTGAAAGACAACCGATTATCCCGCCCCTCGGACTGAGCACTGCCAACGGTGAGTGCCCAGACCCTACATTTTAATGTGGGTCTGGCTCGTCAGGCTACTTCAGAGAGAGAGTGCCATCTGACCAGAGATATTATTACAAATCTGCAACTCTACTTACAAAACAAACAGAAGGTTACCTATACCGTCTACAAAACACCTAACACGTATCATGACGGCTTAAACAGTTCAAAGGTTAAAAAATACAGAGTAAGATGGATAATGTCAAAGAAGAGGCAGAATGACCATAATTTATTATCTCTGAAGGATTCCCCGAGTGTGTGTGTGTGTGGTGCAACAACAGATCTCTTCTTCAGTGGTCAAGTGGCCCTTAATGGACATACTCCCACATACAGCCCTTAATGGACATACTCCCACATACAGTTAAGAACAAAATGATTCATACCCCTGGCAAATATTGATTTATGTTGGTTTTCTCTTGACCAATATGTTTGTTCTGACTGAAAATGCCACTGCCACATGGCTAAATGTTGTAAGACAATGTGGTAGAAACATGGACTTAAAAAAGTGTCTTCTTAAAACTTTTTATGAAAAAACTATGAGAAAAAAAAAAAGTTTATGAAAAACCAACTCTAACAGTTTTTAAATCCAGGCTTCAGACCTCAGAAATATACCAACCCTTACTGCTTTTAAATCCAGGCTTCAGACCTCAGAAATATACCAACCCTTACTGCTTTTAAATCCAGGCTTAAGACCTCAGAAATATACCAACGCTTACGGCTTTTAAATCCAGGCTTAAGACCTCAGAAACATACCAACCCTCACTGCTTTTAAATCCAGGCTTAAGACAAACCTTTTCCGTCTGGCATCTGGCAACTGCTGATCCTGAAGTTGGGTTTTGTCTTATTGCCATGTCTGTATCTGTAAATAGGCCGACTGCATGTTTGTCTGTGTGTTGGTATGTTTCTGTTACTTACTTACTGTTGCTTACTTACTAATGTTTTGTGTGTGCGTGCATGCATGCGTGCGTCCTTACCTGTCGTAGAGGTGCACAGGTGTGGCGTGCGTGTGTGCATGCGTGCGTGTCCTTACCTGCAGTACAGGTGCACAGGTGTGGCGTGCATGCGTGCGTGTCCTTACCTGTAGTACAGGTGCACAGGTGTGGCGTGCATGCGTGCGTGTCCTTACCTGTAGTACAGGTGCACAGGTGTGGCGTAGCTGACCGAGGGCATGTAGGAGTAGTAGAAGCTGCCGTAGAGGAAGATGGACACCCAGAGGAGCAGGAGCAGGACAAGCAGCACTACGGCCACCTGCAGCAGTGTGCGTCTGGCCCTCAGCAGCGTCACCGCGGTAACGTCCTGCAGCCATAGCAACACGGGCCCCATCACGGCTCCCATGTCCTCCCGGCTGCGGCCGCGTCCTGGCTGCTGACCCTCGCGAGCGCCCTCGTAGCTATGCCGCAGCTCCTCGCGTTTCACAGCAAACACCGGAGGCTTCTTCTCCGTCTGCATGTGCAACCGCCCCCTCACCTGTCCCGGGGGGCGGTCATGCACCTGAGTGTGGGGGGGGGCGCGCTGGTCTGGAGGCTGCAGACGTCTACGTTGGTCAGTTGGTCAAAGCCTGGAATCCTGCAGTCACTTGTCTCATGCTACTGGCCTGCCTGTCAAAGGAAGCAAGTTCAAGACAGGTTTCCTGTGTGGCGGTGTTTCGAGGGGCCTCCCTGACTAGAGAAAGCTGCTGTTTGGACAGAGACCCAATGCTAACGAAATGCCTCCCTCGAATGTTTTACTGGCTTGCATGCCGAACAGCTTTTAAACTAGCTGGAAACAACTTGACATGTTAATTTGTGAGGTCATCTATTTAGTCATCTTATCTATTTCAAAGAGCCGTCACAGCATTCAACAAAATACCTCTGATTATTGAAGCGCGTCTATAAGGCCAGCATTACACACATCTCATTTATCTCCATTGGAAATCTTAAAAACGCGCTATTAAACCTGCTGACAAGCACAAATACAACGAGGATCCTGCAAAGTACTGTATCAATTATCCTTGATTACTAGCTCCGCTGTAACCCTCTCTGACTGACTGTATGTTCCAATATGCGTCTGTTGCCAAAACGCTAGCGACGGCAGCCGAGAAGGACCCATAAGGCACTCCACCCCACGCCGGTTTCTGAGATTCTGAGTTTCCAGGGCGGAGTTTAGCGTGAATATTTATGAACGGAGGATGTCGTGCGCGAGTGCCTAGACGCCCATTGCTGAAGCGTGAATGAAATGGAACTGAAAATGTTGTCAAAGAAAGTAGAAGACCACGGCCTTTAACACGTTTTTGGATGTTGTCATGTGTTATTAATGGAAAGTATGACTATGTCGTGTTCGAGTTTAGATGCAATTTGGCGTCAATGTTGTTATCTTGTGTCGCAGCCAGTCAAACAAAACTTTGTGTCAGATTCAGTGGGTCGCTTACCATTAAGGATATTGGCGATTTTTACACAGTAGGCCTTGATGGTAGTCTTAGCCTAGCTAGGCTATTATGTTTTTTTATCGTTTTGATTGTAGCCTAGGCTCTGTGCATCTGTAGTGACATGTTAGCCCAGGCAGCAACATAGCCTACATCAAATTGACCCACTGTATAGCCTACAACACAAATGTCTGTGCAATAAATAGCATGTTATACATGCCTGTGTGTGTCCTAACTCTGAACAAATGGCATCCTGTCATTGCTCGCATGCACACGTGATATGTTATTCTGAGACATAATATAGGAATTACTACACATAACTAAACACACAAAAAGTTGTAAAAACAATTTATTGTATTAGTTATTTACAGCCAAGGCATATAAACTGTCCTTCAGTGGCCAGTTTACACATTCAGTGGTAGGCCTGCCAGCCCTGGCAGCAATCACATTTTATCTTCAAGACAAAAAACATTGAGTTAAGCTTAATACTGATGTCAAGCCAAAGTTGTAAAATATATATATTACCATACCAAAAAACCCACAGAGTATTGTGTGCAAGGATAAGATACAAAATAAAGTTTGGGTAATCAGCCTAAAGGACAGAAATGGGGTGCCCTGTCTATCTATTGTAGAGCAGTTTATACTTTTCAATTTTAATTTTACATAGTAAGATTGAGTCTGGCCAAGTTAGCCTAATATTCTTAGGGAATAGAACATAACAGCAGATTTGGTCGAAAATGTAAATTAATAGGCATGCATATAGAACAGCATGATATGAGCCTGTCTGGCATCAAATACACGAGTGGAGTGGTGTGTTTCTCTGTTCCTACCTGAACAGTAAACTTTCAAAGCGATAAGACCTGCTCAAAATGCCATTAACTCTATTAAGAGTTCATGGGCTTTCAAAATGATTTTGGAAACGTTATTTTAAGGTAAAAACTCCTCTGGGGTCCTTTATGCATCACATGACTAATTTGGGGTTTGAAGGGCCAGATTACTACCTGTTATAATCAGCCCATTTGTAGTCATTCACCTCAATCTGATGACTGATGAACTTTACGTTATAGCCCCCCCCATCATCCTCATTGAGCACATAGGTTCTTGTAAAGTACTAGCCTACTTAATTTGTAACCATTAGCCATTCATACCCATTCACCACACCATAACCCATTCATCTTGTGTATCTGAAGGACTTCTCTTACAGAAGGCATCATCCATGTAAAGCTAGACAGTGTTTGTAAGGTAATAAAGCATATTGACTTAATGCAGTTATGACCTTTATGGATAAACATAACCAATATACTGTAAGTGCATGGCCCATATTAATGCCCTGCTTCCCTAATGGTACAATAACAACATGATTGTATAAAACAAGTTTATAAATATACTGACTCCAAGATATCAGAATGTCCAATAAAGCATTTTTGGCAACAGAGGTAGCTAGCTGGGCATTGTAATGCAGCACAAGTACATTTGTCAAACTAAGGCTAACATGTTTGTGTAGGCAAGCATGCATGACCAAACCTCGAAACTCATTGGACATCACACACAAAAACAGATGATGTACTAACACTTTCAAGACATCTACCATGATGTCCCACTGACATTACAACCTTAAGTGCTAAATAGCCCATTTAAACAGGGCTAAATGAAAGTAATGACAATTTGATAGGCTGTAGGCTAGCCTGTCAAAGCTACACAAGATCAAAACATAGACGCCAAATTGCCTAATCGTACACTTACTCGACCACCAGTGGTCGTCGAAATTGTCACGTTTTTCCACAATATCCCATATCAACATTTAAAAACGATTTAAAATTGCTGTAGTCTTCTAGCTTCTTTACCAACATTTTCAGTTCCATTTGAGTCACGCTTCATGAACGCTCTCTAGGCGCGCGCGCACGACATCCTCCGTTTATAAATATTCACGCTAAACTCCACCCGACTCCACCCATGGAAACCCAGAATCTCAGAAACCGTATATCTGGTAACACCGGCGAGTCTGAAAACAACGCGTGTGCTGATTGCCCGGGACTGAGCCCGATCCTCAGTGTCCAGGGTTACATGAGATATCACTGAGGAGCATATGCTTTCAGAGTAGTAGATTAGCTGGCAATGAAAACATGTCTTTAGACATCAGTTTGTAATTATATTGAGTTCAAGTGTGGTGAATTCCAAAATTTAATTGTAAAGCCTTCATTTTGTTAACATGCAATGAGAGTGATTGACACTGACTCTCCTCTATCAGTAGCTACCCTGACCTTGCTCCTATCCTCCGCACTTCACATCAGTCTGGTAGGCTATCATCTGTCCACATCAGCCTCTCTGGAACCTGAGTGAGTGTGTGTGTGTGTGTGTGTGTGGTGATGGAGATTGAGGGAGATGGGGGGACGTGATATGCGAGGCAGGGTGGGGGGTGTGGTGGGTGGAGGAGTGTGTTTGTGTGTGTGTGTGTGTGGGGGGGGGGTTACCATCTGAGGCTAATGATGTCGCAACTGAAGAGGGGGTTTATAAGATCTCCGCCAAGGTGGGAGAGACCATTACAGCAAAATGGTGCCATGGTGCTCGAAAGACAAAGAGGCTGAGACTGCAGCAGTTCCCATGGTAACAGGATAGGGGAGGGTGGGGGGGAGGGGGAATTGATGGATGTGTCTAATGCAAGGCTGAAACTACATCCAATATATAGCACTCACGGCCAGAGCTTTTAAGTGCATCAATACGCACACACGGCAACAGCCATTTTCACTTCAGGATCATTCCCCTGCTCTCATCTTATTGATTTTCTCTAATGGGGTCCACACCACCCTCAAATCCCCCCTCTTACCCCTCAATATGGTACAGTCCAGCCCACTCAGAGAAATCAATTCCAGTGGCACCACCTCCCTCCCTCTGGCACGTTCCACTGGATGCAGGGGGGGAGTTGCCTGTACACCCAGAGACTGGTGCTCACTGTAGCAGAATTGCGGTGCACTGGACTGAGCAGAGGGAGAGTGAGGGAGCATCCACATCGTCTATGAGGGTGGGGTCCGGCCGGGCTGAAATCACAAACACAGAGACAGAGAGAAGGGGAGCGAGGCGCCCAGAGAAGAGACGAGAAGAGACGAGAAGAGAAGAGGAGGGAGAGTAACGCCAGAAGAGGAAGACAGCAAGGGTAAGAGCCGAGAGGGGAGGAAGAAGGGAAGAGGAGAAAAAAAGGAGGAGAGGGAGGCAGAGGGGAGGCCAGAAGGAAATCATCACACCTCCATGGTCCGTCCGTCTCTTCCTCCCATTCTCTCTCTCTCTCTCATTCCGCCATTCTCTCTCTCTCTCTCTTTTTCAAATCAGAGTATTTTCTTGCTTGTGTATTTTGGCTATGTTGTGGGTAACAATGTGGATATATGTACATAGATATACAGAGCTGTAGCTTTCACACACATACACACAGATACAGGAACACACACACACACACACACACGCACACAGTCATACACACAAGCAGACTGGTCTGAAGCTGGATGCTATGAGGGTTGTAAATGTTTTCTTGCTAGGAATGGTGCGCCGTCACGCTGTGTGTATCAGATGAGAATGCACCCAGCGCAGCCGCCTCTATGCTGTGTCTGTATCACCAGAGAGACTGACGCGTTTAACGAGTCGCTCCATTGACATATAGAAAGATTACATTGCTTTACGCATACTGGTTAAAGGCACTTGTTCTGAATAATGATATGATGTTAATAAATAAAAATAAATGGACAAGAAAAATAATTCTAAAACACCTAAGACATCTTGTATACGTTACTGTCACTGTGATTCTAAACACCTAAGACATCTTGGTATACGTTATTACTGTCACTGTGATTCTAAACACCTAAGACATCTTGTATTATACTGTCACTGTGTTGGATGTATTGCTTTGCATTTAGGCTATCTATCCTTGCCTATAACA
Source organism: Alosa sapidissima (assembly GCF_018492685.1). Taxonomy (NCBI): domain Eukaryota; kingdom Metazoa; phylum Chordata; class Actinopteri; order Clupeiformes; family Clupeidae; genus Alosa; species Alosa sapidissima. The sequence goes on from NC_055961.1 coordinate 2,323,223, forward strand.
GATACAAACAGGTCATCGTAAGAGTGTTTTGGGGGTCTTAGCTTCCCTGTCTGGTGTGTGATGCCATGCGGTGGTGACCTCCAATCTTTAAGATCAGGTTTAGGGTTTCTAGGGCAGGCTGCGCTCAACAGGAAGCACTAATGACTCCAGTGGAGAAAAGTCCCTGGAGAGAAACAGAGAAACAGTCTGTGGTGTGAGTGTGTGTGTGTGTGGTGTATGTGTGTGTCTGAGAGAGAAAGAAAAAGAGAGAGAGAGAAAGAGAGAGAGAGGGAGAGGGAGAGGGAGAGAGAGAGAGAGAGGGACAGGATGATTATGGGAGGTGTCTGTAGGACTCTGATCTGATCAAGAAACCATAGTGTTCCAGTGGTATAGTTATATATTTGATATATCACCATAGTGTTCCAATGGTATAGTTATATATTTGATATATCACCATAGTGTTCCAATGGTATAGTTATATATTTGATATATCACCATAGTGTTGCAGTGGTATAGTTATATATTTGATATATCACCAAAGTGTTCCAGTGTTATAGTTATATATTTGATATATCACTGCTCATTTGTGAGTGATACTTTGTTGATGAAGAATATGATATGATTCCATAGACTTTATTCAATGCCTTGTATCGCATGGTTGTCAAGCATAATGACCAAACAGAAATAAAAATTTAAAGTTAAATTTGCAATGGGGTCATTCCTTGTGAAATCACCCAATTTCAGCTCAATTTGGCAGGTGACCCTCTCCGAAAAAATCTGAAAAAAATCACAGGTGTTTGTAGACCAAATCCATGCATAAATTCAAGTTAATGCATGGACAGGACCTTATAATCCATACATGAGTGGGAAAAAAATCTGATGAATTTGTGTCACATACTTTTTGAATGACAAGCCCTCAAAGGTGGTGATGTTTTTTCACATAATGAATTTATAGCCATTTTCAGAGCTTTGCAGAGGGGGAATTACACAAGATACACCTGATTTGATTGGATTGTTTAATTCAACAGGAAAATGTACTTCTATTCACATAGTTTCACTAATGTGTGTGAAATACCAAAAGAGCCAATAATGTTGGAAGTTGAACAAAAAGGATTGTTCACCACGATGCTTAAAATGACTTGAAACTTCAAAGGGCTGTAGTTTTGGAACCATTAGTGATACATATATACTATTTAAGATTTATGCATAGGTTTGGTCTACAAACACCTGTGATTTTTTTTCAGATTTTTTGGGAGAGGGTGACCTGCCAGCCACTGGGTGATTTGACATGGAATGACCCAATGTGTATTCAAACTATAATAATATTTTCTTTCTTTTACGATTCAATTGACACTCTCTGACGTGTTTTCCTTTTTGAGTAAGAAATCAATGTAAACAAGTAGCTGCATTATGCATACACTTATTTCATTTCCTGTGTGTGTGTGTGTGTTTGTATATATATGTGTGTGTGTGGGTGTGCATGTGTGTGTGTGTGTGTACTGTACATGTGTGTGTGTTTTGGTGACAGGATGAAAGGAGACACCCCAGTGAACAGCACCATGAGTGTGGGACAGGCCCGGAAGCTGGTGGAACAGCTGAAAATTGAAGCCAGTTTCTGCCGCATCAAGGTGAGAGACAGATGCACTGGTCCTGTCTTACCCTCTCCCATGGTTGCCACGGCACCGGCAGTGTCCTGCCATCTGAGAAGGCTGACACTGTGTCCAGGTGTGGCCAGTCTGGTAGGGGCATACAGCTTACAGCAGAGGGACTGGGGGCATACCGCTTACAGCAGAGGGACTGGGGCATGCAGGCTAGCAGCAGGGGGACTGGGGGCATGCAGGCTAGCAGCAGGGGGACTGGGGGCATTGGGGGCATACCGCTTACAGCAGAGGGACTGGGGCATGCAGGCTAGCAGCAGTGGAACTGGGGGTATGCAGGCTAGCAGCAGGGAGGCTGTCCGTCTCCATCTCCAGCAGGTAGCTTCCGAGATGCCAGCACTCCTGGTACTGGCTGGAGATGCCAGCACTCCGGGCACTCCTGCTATGCTAACAGCAGACTAATAATGGGGCACTCCTGCTATGCTAACCACTCCTGCTATGCTAACAGCAGACTAAAAAGATTGGTTTGGTACGTGTGGACTTGGCCTAATAATGGGGCACTGTGATCCAGCACTCCTGCTAGGCTAACTTAATGGGGCACTGTGATCCAGGGTGTGGATACACAGGGAGAGATGTTTGGCTAAATATTCCCAACTGCAATACTTCAAATTCTCCACCTGTTCGGTTCTGTGTAGCTCTCCAAAAAGGTTGAAGGAAAATTATCTTAAACCTGATAAAAACAGTCACTTGGTAAACCTGTTAAAATCAAATCAAACTCACAGCCTACAAACTGAGAAGATAAAGGAGTTGGAAGGAGCCTTAAAACACAGACAAAGCTTGTTCAGATGTTTTGAGTGGAGATCAGCTATGTGAATACATGCTACTACTATGTCCAGCTAGCTCTTGGCCATGTTCATTTTGTCAAAGCGGCTCTTAGAATTAAAAAGGTTGGGCACTCCTGCTATGCTAACAGCAGACTAATAATGGGGCAATGTGATCCAGGTTGTTGATACACAGGTAGATATTTAGCTAAATATCTCCAACACCTTCAATACTTCAAATCCTGATGTGAATGAGGCTTTAGGTTGCATGATGTATTATGGGTAATGACTCTCTACACAGTCATTTGGTATCAGGCTTTGGTTATGAGCAAAGAGTATAGAAGTTACTTCTATACTCTTTGGTATGAGGGCCAGTCCCTTATAGCACTCGTAGTCCAGGGCAAAAGTTCTTCAGCACACAGAGCACTTGCCTCAGACCACTGTTTTATTGTTAGTATTAATGTGTCATGAAATATCATATGAGCTGGTGCAGTTTTTCAACTTTAGCACGGCTCTGCACCTCCTCAGACGGCGTCTAGATTTGACACTACTCCATGTAAACATTCCATTGACCTCTGACCCCGGCAGGTTTCCAAAGCAGCGGCAGACCTGATGGCGTACTGTGATGCACACGTGTGTGAGGATCCTCTGATCACCCCGGTGCCCACCTCAGAGAACCCCTTCAGGGAAAAGAAGTTCTTCTGTGCCCTGCTGTGACCAGGACCAGGGCAGCCATGGCACAGCGGAGAGGAGGGGGATACTATGCCTACTCTAGATTGCAAATTTCTATACATGCATTTCGGACACACACACACACACACACATGCAGATACACAAGTCACTGAACCAATTGACATGTGGTGAGACAAAATTCTTACCATAAGCTAAGTTTTTTTGAAGTGCAAACTTATTTATTAAAAGATGTCTGTAACAACAACAAAAAGTGAACAAAAATAGATCGAAAAACTAAAGTATATGATTATATGATGGGAAAACAACAGTACATGCAGTCACACTCATACATACACACACACACATAGACAGACACAGAAACAACAGCAAGCACACTTCATTTTTTGGATAATCAAATGAAACTAGGTGGTGGGGTAGCCGTGGAAACTAATGACGCGAAACTTTTAATACTAATTCTGTGCTGGTCGATGTCATTTATCTTTTTTTCTGTGCATCAATATGCTTTCTTGGCTATTCAGTGCATTTCTGTTTGCCTTCTGTTATTTTGGTTTGGTGTGGAAGAGTGGTGTGTAGCTAGATGTTGTTTGGGTGTCGGTGCAAGGCGTTAGCCGTCAGACAGCACCGGCATCTCAGATTGCAGCCGATTGTGGGGCGGATCTGGGGTCGCTATGGCCCAGGTCTGGCCCTGGTCCGCTCCATAGTTTGACTGCGTGTCTGGGATGTGTGTTTGCATGCAAACCCTGCTCTTAACATTCCACTGAATACGCCAAATCTGTGTCCCTGACCGGATGGTAGCAGGGACAGAGTCACATGTGTACACACGCATCGGTACAGGTGCTGGACAGTCATACAACAGCAAAACAAGGAGATGGGTATTCACATACACACACTTGTTTATGAGACGCAGTAGTTCATTGTCAAATTGTGACTGGTGAACTTATATTGAATAGTTTGTGGATAAACATATGTTCTTTTTAGCTGCAGGGTGGGTAAACGGTCAATAGGTTGAGAGTGGCTTTCTGATGTTGTATACTTAAATATCCAACTCTGGGAGCAACACCATCAGTTCTCTGGGAGTTTCTTCTCTATGTAAGGAACTCTTCATATTAGCCACATGCCATTTGTGTTGCCCCTCTCCTTCTGTAAGGATGATATTTATGTCCCTGAATACTGCAGTTTCATCATATCAGCTAATATTTTCAGGGACATCTCGGTTCAAAGACATGTCAAACAGTCATCTTTTTAAGGACCCAATTTCAGATTTTGTCTGTAAGGAACATGGGAAATGTACTATGCCCAAATAAAACCCCTCACCACAAACGCAAAGTGTGCAGATGTTCTTTTCAAATACAGCATGCCTTCTAATACCCAGTCACTGCTAAACTAGGGAACAGGACACTTTTCTCTAGTGACAGGAATTCACAGCACTGGGTTCAGGATTCTCTAGGTCTATGGGTTCGGGATTCTCTAGGTCTACACTGTATTGTTGGAAAAACACATTAGAAAGGGAAATTGCACAAACACACTAGCGTGTATAAGCTGGTATTGACAAATTAGTTAGAATGTTCCAAATGTTTCAGTTTACCAACACGAAGGAAGGCCTATGCCAATGTTCCTGGCACGTTCCTTCTGATCGTTAAAGACGGTCCTAGTTCTAGACTAAAGGACATCTTCTAGAGACTCAGAAAGAGTTGGCTATACACAAACTGACATTAAATGCATGGCACAAAAAAGCAATAGTTTGTTTTCTGTAATTCTACATTTCCTGGTGCATCTAAAGTAAAGGACAAATTATTGGCCCTGAAAGCCTAGAGTCTCAAATAAGCAAGGCCTTCAATAATAGAAGAGAATAGCCAGTAACTATCTTTACACTTTATTGTTCTTTCAAACATGTATTGATTCTTTAAAAAAATGCACAAACCTTACAGACAAATATTACATGCTGAAATCATCGATGTTTAACAATTGTGAAATGGAAAAGAGAAAGCAGAATGGAAAACATTCTGTGCATTATGTCTGCGTTCACATTTTGGCCAATGGTGACAGGCAGTAGCTTTAATTTGCGTGTGCTCAACATATCTAGCAGCAAGACGACCTTCTACTGCTGTGCCACTGCCACGCTCAGCTTTGCTTTGTGTCGTATTTGGATAAGAAACAGACCCAAGGGCCAGCCAGTCATGTTTGGAACAGGAGAGAGAAACAATGTTGTTCTACACCCAATGAGACTGCATATATTTAAAAACATATCCTTCAAAATCGCTTAAAAACTGGATCAACATTAGGGAGCTTGCATGATGTATGCCAACAGTATGTGTTTGTAATACGCATTTTCACTGGAGATTAAATAACAGTCGAATAAGGCATCCTTTAACTGAGCAGTGAAGACAATCAGTAGACCACAGACGCTGCTCACGTGAACGCGCCCAACTTGTGTTAAGAGTCATGGTAGCTGAAACTGAAACCCAAAGAACTAAAGAAAATATTTAGAACCCCCGTCCATGACATGTCATCAGTTATACGCAGAAGCTCAGCAGACAATCTGGAGCTAGACTAGACATTACGGCAGATGGGCGTTGCAGATGCCCAGTTGTGGTGAACTAGCGGAGCTTACTTGCTGCTCTAGGGGGCTGTGGCTCAGTGCTATCACTACCAAACCAGCATCACTCACAAGTTGTTAGCACGGGAGGCCTGTGCACTTTAGAGGTAAAACATGTGAATTATATTTATATATGTATAAAAAAAGACAAGAAAGAGAAAACAGCGGAGCTGGTCGTCTACAGGAAGGAGTCGCACCACTCTCGAAGGCAGCCGTAGCAGTCACCTTGCTGTTTGGAATTGGCACCACATGTGTCTTTCAACCAATCACGGAAGAGCTCTTCATCCTTCTTCAAGACCAGGAACTGGCCAAGTACTACGTATGCCTGCAGAAAGGGAAACAGCAGGAGAAAAAATGAATGAGTGGAAATAAAAACGTACAAAAATACACAAACAAAAACAAGCACTGTTGTGATATTATCCCTCCACTCACGTTACTAAGACTATACTGTACACTAGAGATGGGAGATATTGCTTAAATGATAATTGACCATGAAGGCAGATGGCACATGCCACCAATACATCAGCAGTGGTATGGGCCCTTGCCAAGAGCAGCTTTATAATTCACCCCATTCAGTCCCCATTGACTGCACCATGCATAGTATTATATTTAGTATATCATAATATTATATATAATCGCAAATACAACAGAGTCTGAAGCTTTGAAACGAGAGTGTGCAGATCAATACATCAGGCAAATATTACACATAAAAATACACCATTTGAGTGTAGACCACATCAAATATTACATACACAGATAGACCATTTGAGTGTAGACTACATCAAATATTACATAGATAGACCATTTGAGTGTAGACCACATAAAGGAGTGGAGTATACCAGGGTATCTGCACATTTTCCAAGTGCAAATTTAAAGATATTTAAGACCTTTTCAAGACATCTTAATGGAAAAATTAAGACTATACCACGGCAAAAAGATACATACGACAACTTAAAATTGTTTTATGCAACAGTTTTTTTTTCTACTAATTTTAACCCCCACCCAATTTTGGATGTCTACAGAAGTTACAAAATATATTTTGGCGAAAGAAAATTAATTGTGTGAATTACCTTCACAGCTATAAATGCCTAATTTTATGGCTGTACATATCTGGTTGTGCTTACTGGCTGAGACTGACTGTTCTTCACCTGTATCTGTAGTAGCCTATATTACTTGCCAAAGACATGTGCACTGGACTGGATTCCCTTCAATATTTTTTTTCTAAGTTAGACTAAGCTATTTACATATTTTAATAGGCCTACTTTATATCACTTACTATGTGCATCTATTCCCAATCCCATATGCATCATATGTCCCATATACAGCACAGCAAATTACAGTTAATCCACTACTTTACATTTTGCATACCAGTTGTATTTAAACAAACCAAAGCTTGACTGAAACATTGTAAAACATTGTTTTGTTTTAAATTAATTAAGAGACAGGTCCTCCTCGGATCCTGCTGAAAACTGCTGGTTTCATCTCAAGCACGCACGTATTATGAACGCACTTTTTTTTTATGTAGCAGTCGCCGACAATCAAAAAAAATATGCGGTTATATTTCACAACTTTTGCGAAGTAGGCCTACTGGGAAAGTCTGGCAAACAAGCTGCTGACAGATATTAGCCTACAGGTATTATAACTTAGACAGATATTTTCTTCCCTAGGCTAGGTAGATAGATAGATACTTTATTGATCCCCAGGGGAAATTCAAGAACCAGGCCAGCAACACACGCTGGAAAGATGCAAACAGATCAACTTAACATGTACAGTATTTCCTTCTGATTGCGAAAAGTCAGTCCGTGGTTCCTTCATAAATTGCGCAGCAAATTATCAGACGAGTGACAGAAGCACTGCGCATAATTTGACCAGCAGTCTTCGCGTCCATAGTTTGTGAAACCATGCTGCATCCGAGCAGATTCTAGATGCCCAGCGCAACTCCAAAAAGGAGGACAAATGAGCGTCCGGATTGAGGCTGCGCCGGACAGAGCTTTTAAAATCCATATGTCCGGCCTAAATTCGAACGTATGGCCACCCTATCGCTAACTGGCTTATCAACTTTCTCCCGCTCACGTAGGCTACCTGTGTATCTCTCAGGCCTCGGCTACACCACGAAAACCTCAGGCATATTTGTACATATTATTACCGTTTTCACACCTTTAAAAGGGACACCAGGCAACGTTTTCGTGTTAATTACTCATCTTCGTAAGTCGGTATATGGTTAAATGACTCATTACAGGGCGAATGAAGACTCTCTCGCTCGCCCCTACTGCCTGTAGGAAGAATATCCCGCTTGCAAGTTCAGTGTATCGTACCCGGCGACCGAAGCAGTTTCAGTTTCCATCCTGCATCCACAGCACAGAGGGAGGCTAACGAAACGCTAGCGATTGTTGCAAACGTGTGTATATGCAGAGCCGGCGAAGAAGCAGCGAAAACCCTTGTCGGAAGATGCAAAGAAAAGGAAAAGAGCTTCAGACCGAGCGAGGGGGAGTTTCGTAGAGAAAAAGCATCAGGCTTGCCTGGTGTCCCTTTAACCACACCCGTGAAAATAATCTTCACTCTGCAACCACTACACTTCCTCCCGTAGCCTTATATAGTCACTTATACAATTGCGTTCGGATGGATGGAGACATTTCACTCGCTGGCGAGTGGCGGTCCCATACGCAAATTGAATACCTCCCTTTCGAAAATGTAAGACTTTTTTAGGCCTTAAAAACCGAAAGTTGTACTTAAGACTTTTTAAGGATCCGCGGGAACCCTGGTATACACAGTGGTGGGATGTTCACTCTGAACTCTTGAGTAAGATGCAGCAGTACACTAAAGATGTGTTATTAAGATAGCATTATACCTTTGTGCCTAAATGATTTGACAAAGTGATTATACCTTTGTGCCAATGATTTGACAAGATCTACTTGCAGGCAGTCTGAGGCTCACCTTATCAAAACCTTTCTCCTCCAGACGCTTGCCGAGAACCTCTCCGATGCCTGCTAGAGCATTTACCGACTTCTCGCCCATGGGCTCGGCCACAAACTCTTTATGCTTTTGGGATGTTGACGACATCTTGGTTCAGGTGACTTCCGTCAAGCGCCTCTGTGTAAAACAAACACAAATGCAATCCTGTAACTGCAGCCTGGAGTCAACAAAATAGTCTATAGACAAAGCCTCTGTGTAAAACAAATACAATCCTGTAACTGCAGCCTTGAGTCAACTGAATAGTCTTTAGACAAGGGTGTCATAACACAACAAGGTTGTTATTGTTAACAGAGTTAGCTAACTAAGTTAAATCAGTGGGGATCTGCCAAAAGTAAACCTGTATTAAGAGTTCACAATAATATTAACTTTCCAAACGGAAAATGCAGCGATGCTAAATGTGCGTACAAAACTGGCAACGTTAAGCTTAGGCTGGGACGCGAACCAATACCATCAGGTTGAAGTATGCTAACCACGACCATTAAGTTCCAAGGGGTAACGTTAATGTTAAGCTAGCTAATACGATTGAAACTGCGCGCCAAATCGCTAGGACACACTGAACTGACTGTTCAATCACAAGCTGACAAGAATTAGTACATTTGCAAACAGTGGCCTCCACTTGCAGAGGGACTGGCGTTATATTACACTATCTAAAAAGATACATTTAGTTATAGGAGTGTAACAACGCTTAGTTAGCCATACAGCTAGCTAACAAAAAGAACAGCTGCAGCCATGGAGTTGGAGGCATTTCCAGATAGCCGGTGGCTGCAGCTAACGTTAACTAGCTACAAATGATCTCATTCAAATTACACACTTATAAGAATTCTTACAACACAGACAGAAGACAAACAAGTTGCCATATAACTGATCAACACAACTACTAACTTTACTATGGCTGAAATAAAAAATAAAAGCATTGGCCTTTCTACCTTTTTGATAGTGTGAAGTCAGCAGTCTCTCCACTCAGCGTTGTCTACAAAGTAAAGGCGCTCTCAAATTCCAACATAACTTCCTGATCCGTTAGTGACATCACTTCCGCTTACACTGCCCTCTGGTGAAACTTAAAACATGCAAAACAGGTCAGTCAGTCATATCTGATCACCTAATATCACTCTCTCTAACTGATCAATTATCTGATTTTCAGTGCTCCTTTTGTATGAATGAACAGAACATTTTCTTAGTTGCTTATACAACAAATATGTATGTAGGCCTATGTATGTATGTATGTATGTATGTATGTATGTATGTTAGATCTACATAATATAGGCATATGTTAACCCTCAGGGGCAAGCGTTATAGAACCTATTTGAAGAACTATAGAGTCTACTTTGTGCTTCTCTGTGTAACATGTGGATTGTTATGGGATGGGATTTGGCAGACGCTTTTGTCCAAAGCGAAGGATGGTGTCTCCCCCTACAGCTGGATTCTCCCTGAATGAACAGTGCAGAAGCAGGTAGAGTCTATTCGCCTTAAGTAAACTTAAAAGTAAAATGATTCGACGACCGCTTTTCTAATTAATATAATGGGCCACGTTAAATATTTCATGGCCACCAGATGGCGACACTGCACTTCGGGCCTTATTTGGGTGTATGCAAGCAGTGAAATGCCGTCATCTGGTGGCCGTGCAGCGCAATAGCGCCATGACATATTTCATTTAACAGGAAATTACGGTAGAAAATCTTGTTGTTCCTTACAAATTGTTTGTCTAATCCATCTGGTGTTGTTCTTTTAAAACTTCATTCCTTTATAAATTGTGATGTAGCCTAATATTAAGGTACATTTTTGAATGTAATTACTCTGACATTCAACATAAGATAGCCATCAATTTGAGCAAAGGGCAGTGTTAGGGGCTGCCACTTTTAATAAGATTTCTCCACATTGCTTAAGCCAAATTCTGTTATCCTTGATGTATATATTTTATACCAAAATGTAGTTTATTATCAAAGTGAAATGGTTGCTGGCATAAGTCAGCAGCGTTAGATTGAGCACATTTTCGAAGTATTGTTTTGATGTGTTGAATAAAAGTCAGTGGGAGCTAGATCTCAGAATAGCGGTGACCAAAGAATATTTCTCCAGAAAGTGTGATGGCGGTTCGTTCCCCCTTTTCCTTCTGCATCTCTGGGTCCCGAGTGAGGACAGTTCCTTTGCAAAGGTAAATGGACGGGGATGTGGAAAAAGATTAAGAGATTACGAATGAAGTTAACGTAATATGACTTAATCTAAAGGGTATGCTAGATCACAGAGCTTTGAAAATGCCAATATCTTGCAATGTTAATCTAAATGTTTTTATAGGTTACCATTATAAGGTTATCATTTTAACTGCCTGTCTTTTTTGATCAGCATTTATTTTTATTTTTATTGCAGAAATTTAAGTGTGTACAACAGTTTATGAAAATGCCCTCAGCCTGTACCAACCCTTCCACCCCCTAGTGCAATAATACACACATCTACTGTCAGCCCGTACCGATCCCGTGCTGCAGGAGACGTTTGGGAGCACGGTAAGGTCACTTGGCAGTTAGCCTTTCTGAACATACAATAGTATTCAGCTTAGAGATAGAGAATAAAATGTTTAAAGTTGTTTCATGTTTCATGTTTATCAATTGGAAAAAAACTGTAATTGAGACTGCTGGTCAATCAGCTGTGATAAAAAAAATCAATTTAATACTTTTATTCAAATAAGTTGTTGATATGGAGTAATGAAGGAAGGAGTAACGGGTACATAACGGGTAAAGGTGTTAGGGAGTAACGGGTACATAACGGGTAAAGGTGTTAGGGAGTAACGGGTAAAGGTGTTAGGGAGTAACGGGTACATAACGGGTAAAGGTGTTAGGGAGTAACGGGTACATAACGGGTAAAGGTGTTAGGGAGTAACGGGTACATAACGGGTAAAGGTGTTAGGGAGTAACGGGTACATAACGGGTAAAGGTGTTAGGGAGTAACGGGTAAAGGTGTTAGGGAGTAACGGGTACATAACGGGTAAAGGTGTTAGGGAGTAACGGGTAAAGGTGTTAAGGAGTAATAGCTGGTCATGCTGGCAGATTGTGGATCACTACCCCCTACAGACCTTGAGAAAACGTTGTTAATTAAGGGTAGAAGATTTAATTTCTACTTTTTATCATTGTAAGCTATTAATAATTTCATCCATGTTGAAGTAGCGTGAATGTTACTAGAGTCTTCCGCAGTTTTCCGCAGTCTTTCATAATGCTTTGTGAGAAGACTTCTAAGGTACAATTCGGGAACCATGACGAAAAAGGTAAACAACTTTGGTAAAGTTTACCTTTGAAGTCTTCTTATCTCACTAAGAGTGAGCGTTATCGGGAAGCAGGCCCCTGGTCCCTCCTGTTAAGAAACACTGTGATTGACAGCACTGTTATCTTGCCATGTAACCATATTTTTATGACCTGTCAAAGGTCACTACACCCTCAGACGTCTCTGGCCTCTTTCACACACACACACACACACACACACGCACACTTATCTTATATAAATATATATGTATGTTTTCTATATACATTTGAGGTCTGAGACATTCATCATAACACAATATGGCACAGAGGAATGAATGTTATGATTTATCATATAGATAGTAGTGAACGCATTTGAAACCGCCCACACTTTGTCCCAATGGCCAACTGCATTGCTTGCGAAGCGTGGGGTAAGAACCCGTGCCAGAGGATTCCTACCTGCTAGGGAGGAGCATCACATAAATCTGTGCTTTGATGAACACAAACGCATTACTTCGCCTCTTTTCAGATAAAGGTATGGACTAAACAATCTCAGTTACTTTTAGACTTACTCTTTACAGAACTGAGATAGCTGTGATGAAATGCATTTGAAGATGCCCTGATAAGACCATTTACGTGTAGCCTACGTGATACTGTAAAATCTACAGATTTTATTTCAGTATTCTCAGAAAAAAAACATGTTCAAAAGATTTAACAATATGTATTTATAGAATATTATGATGGTAACACGATATGTGACACATATTTGCAATTTACAGTTTTTGCCCATTGCTTGAACACTAGACACATGCTTAGACCAAAGTAACACAACATGAAGCTTTTGTTACTCTACCTTAAACACAGTGTAACCATACCTTAAACACAGTGTATCCATACCTTAAACACAGTGTCATACCTTAAACACAGTGTATCCATACCTTAAACACAGTGTAACCATACCTTAAACACAGTGTCATACCTTAAACACAGTGTAACCATACCTTAAACACAGTGTCATACCTTAAACATAGTGTATCCATACCTTAAACACAGTGTATCCATACCTTAAACACAGTGTCATACCTTAAACAAAAGCGCTGCTTTGCACTTTAGGTGCAATTCTGCAACACACTTGCTCCTGCACACTACACACTATTTCATGCATAAGACACTTCGTTCATAAATGAAATATCATGGTCCCATTGGGACAACACATCTATTCAAAATACAAAACACATTGGGTGATTGAAAACACTTAGACACACATGTGAAAATACTTATTTACAAAACTGAACACCAATCAGCCAGCCACAAACAGGCCTCAGTTGAGCCATTTTGAGAACTTTGCAAGCATGGAGGCAGGGAGAGCTAGAGGTAGAGGAAGAGGAAGAGGAAGAGAGAGAGAGGAGTAGGAGGTGGTCGAAGAGGCTATGCACAGAACAATATTTCAGATGATATTAGAGAAACTCTAATCATGTGGATCATGTGATAAGTCATGGCCTGACAATGAGAGAAGCTGGGCAGAGAGTCCACCACATCTAAGCCTGTTTTACAGTAATGTCTTTATGTTGATGTCATTTGTAACCTTTCAGTACTTTCATTTTTGTTTTTTGTCAAAACTTTATTTGGAAAAAAATAACAAAACCTGTAAGTGTTATATTGAGCTTCACAGAATGCTAACTGATGAACTGAATAAAAGCAGTGAAAATGAAAGACTGCAGTGTTTTAAGTACACTAGTACACCAGTGTGTTGCTGCTAATCTGAAAGTGCATTCACATGATGCAAGTGTATCATTTTGTCATCAGAGTGACATTTTGACAAAGGATTGTTAGGTTTTGATAGCAGTGTTTCAATTCGACATAGATGTGAATGGCTTATTTCCCAGTGGTATATTTTGTGTGCTGGTGTGTAAAGTTCTGACACAATGAGCCGAGTTTTGCAAAAAGTGTTCAAGCAATGGGCAAAAACTGTAAATGCCTAATGCAACTCCTAATGCAGATGCTTCTTTATATAATGCACAGGCACTTGAAACTTTATCAATTACTGTCCAACCTGAAAGAGAAAGTTCCTCTCTGTGTTGTGCTACCACTGAGCTAAACTGTGCTAAAACTGATATGAGGTGTTTTTTCATTTGCAAATAATAATAAGCTTATAATATTATTATTCATGCATACTGTAGTGCAACTAATACCGATTGATCTGAAAAAACGTCAGTGCTTCTCTGGTGTCTCACCTTGTGCAGTTAACCATCATTGTGGTATTGTGGAGTGGAAGGAAGGAGACTATGGAGTCACAAACCCAGGACGACAGCCTTGGGTACTGTTGCAATGTTTTATATTATTAAACCCCACAGAATGACAGCCTTGGGTACTGTTGCAATGTTTTATATTATTAAACCCCACAGAATGACAGCCTTGGGTACTGTTGCAATGTTTTATATTATTAAACCCCACAGAATGACAGCCTTGGGTACTGTTGCAATGTTTGGTAACACTTTATTTGAAGGGGTCTACACAAGGGTGACATGTAACCGTCATAAGAATGTCATGACACATGTCATGCACATTAATGACATAGTATTGATGTTTATGACTGTTGTCATTAAGTGTCATTCGGTTTTTGGAATGTCAAGTTGACATTGTTTGGGTGTCATCATTATAACAACTTGATTAGGCAAGATGACATTATTTGAGGGTGTATCTGTCATGACAACTTGACATTAGCCAAGAAAATGTAAACCGTTGTCATGACAACGTGACATTAGCCAAGAAAGAAATGCAAAATTGACATATAACTGTGTTTGGCCTGATTTATCTTCTAGGTTTGTGAAGTGATGAACCTGAACAATTGGCTGTCATGACACCATTATAAATTAGATATAGGCTACTCAACATATTGAAGGTGCATTGCAGTCAGATGTAACCCACTCGAAAATAGCCTACTAATAGGATTACATTATTCTAGTTTAATATCTAATTTCTTACTTTTAGTTATGTTTTCCCTGCACACCGTATTTGTCCAGTAGGTGGCAGTGGTGGCGCTGCATAGAGGGGAAACTGCTACACTGATTCTTAGAGAAGAAGACAGAAATCGCAAACAGCAGAAGGACAGCAGAACGATAGTGAGCTGAAGCCGTATTTAGATTTTCCACACTGAGAAGAAAAGTTAAAAATAACATTGAAGAGCTAGTTAAAAGGGGTTTTCCCACCAAACCTTCTTCTAAGGAAGGAATAACAGCAAAGGGTCGAAATTACGACAAGGAGTTTACTTACTTGTATGAGTTTTCTCCGGTGAGTGTTTTACACGTGTTCATCATTTATGTTAATAGCAGACATGGCGTGATAGATGTGTTTAATGAGTTAAGCACGTAAAAGTTTATTTAGCTGTAACTCTATGGAAGCATATGGGTAGCTTTCTTCAAATGAGAATGCAATCTGCAATATGCAATTCAAAAAGACATTACATTATGCAATTGCCAATGCCTCAAAACGATGGCAAAATGTTTTGCCCAAAATAATCCAAAATGTTTTCAGGCTGGCATTGACAGTTTTGTCAATGCAATCCTACATTGCACTTTAAATATTAAATTGCAAAACGAATTGACAGTTAAATGATGAAACTGAATATTGAAAATTGAAATGCAAAATTAATTGCCATTTGAATTTTGAGACTGAAGTACCATGGCAAAATGGAATGCAATTCAATCCATGTTTATTCTATTTTTTAACCAAAATTATTGGAATTGATTTTAGGATTTCATTGTCACTTTGCAGATTAAAATATAATTTGTTGGAAATTATTGCAAATTGCAATATTAAATTGCATAATGTAATGTCTTTTTGAATTGCATATTGCAGAATGCATTCTCATTTGAATAAAGCTACCCATATGCTTCCATATAACTCAGTTGTTTAATGCATTGTGTGGAAATGTATTGATGGTACTGCATAAGCTAAAAACCAATCGGAGTTGAACATGAGTTTAATGATTTGAAGTGCTAATTCATGCTATGTTGAAGCCATGTTACAACGTGATATGCTAGTGCTGAAGTTTCATGTAGGCTTTGTAGTGAATGTATAGATTAAAAATAAGAATAAGCTACTACAGTTCATGAATATGAGTTATATTTCCAGCTAAAATGTATCGAGAGAGTAATTGAATTGAATTGTTGCCCTGCTATGCAGGTTGTTGCTATGCAGAGTGTTCCATTGGACAAATTTGCCATTGGACAAGGGAGGCAGAAGAGCAGAGGGCGCGAATGATCATCTTGCCTGCAACATGAACTGCTTCTACTCAATATTTCTTCATTTCATCGTAGCCTACAGATAAGCGCGAGATCTCACCACTTAAAAAAAAGCATACTACCCGGGTAGATGGACTTTGGTTTATTATTTTGGGGTTATTTTATCAAAGCTCTGAGGTCATTTTACTTTATATTTTTCTCAACTTGTGTGAAAAGGTTGAAAACTAAGAGAAATACTGATTTTCACAACTAAAAGGACAGAAAAGAGAAACAAGGTCATACTGTTTGATATTTGATGTTTAATAAATGCCGGCTATATGTTCTGGGTAAACTATTTTGGTACTTTCATTTGTCTACTCCTCTTGTGAAAAGTTCCTTAGCAAGGCAGCGCTTCACTCTACATTAAAATAAGTGCCCCTTACACAGACAAATATGACGTCTCAGGGGGAATCGAACCCCTCAGTCCCTCAAAACACACCTTAAAATGATTGAATGGTACTACTGGTTAGGAATCCGTCATCGTAATGGTGTGTTGGGTAGACTCGTGCATGATTTGAAAAAGCTGCAGAAATGATGGCAATGAAATGGTGCTTAAAGACTAGTATGTGAATAGTTCAATGCATGTTCCACATGCACAGTTAGGTTAGCTGGCATGGTAACATGTCCATGTATTATGGTTTTGCAAAATGCATTGCTGAAATAAACTCTTAAGTCATGACTGAGTATGGTATTTGTTGTCATTATACAGTAGTTGAAATTAGACTCAATGTTCCAGAAATGTAAAATGTACAGAAATATGACCTACATGATAGTGTAATGGCACTTAATGACATGTTCAGGAAACATCTCAGATGGTTCACTGTACTTTAGGTCAAAGGTAAGTATTCATGACACTGTTAGGAAACTATTTTGGTGTGTAATAGTTCTTTGTGACAGCTTAATGACAAGTCAAAACTGTACCACTGTAGTTGAGGTCAAGAAAAGTATTCATGACCAATTTATAATGGCGTCATGACAGCCAATTGTTCAGGCCCATCACTTCACAAACCTAGAAGATAAGTCAGGCCAAACACAGTTATATGAACTTGTTCATGTAATAATTAAACAATTATGTCAAGTTGTCATGACACTGTCAGGAAACTATTTTGATGTGTAATAGTTCTTTGTGACAGCTTAATGACAAGTCAAAACTGTACCACTTTAGTTGAGGTCAAGGAAAGTATTCATGATACAATTATAATGGTGTCATGACAGTCGATTGTTCAGGCCCTTCACTTTACAAACCTAGAAGATAAGTCAGGCCAAACAGTTATATGTCAAGTTGTCATGACAATATCATGCCAAACACCTTGCATTTCTTTCTTGGCTATGTCAAGTCGTCATGACAATATTGTAAACAGGTTATATTTTCTTGGCTAATGTCAAGTTGTCATGACAAAGACCCATCAAATAATGTCATATTGGCTAATGTCAAGTTGTCATGATGATGACACCAAAACAATGTCAACTTGACATTCCAAAAACCGAATGACACATTATGACAACAGTCATAAACATCAATAATGTGTCATTAATGTACATGACATGTGTCAAGTCATTCTTATGACGGTTACATGTCACCCTTATGTAGACCCCTTCAAATAAAGTGTTACCCAATGATTTATATTATTAAACCCCACAGAATGACAGCCTTGGGTACTGTTGTAATGTTTTATATTTAAATCCCACAGAATGACAGCTTTGGGTATACACTTGTGTTTTATATTTTAGCTATAATGTTTCCCTTTTAATGATTGATTATGGCATATTTTAGTGATAATGCTGCCTCCAATCCAGCAGATGTACAGCCTTCTGGAGGCCCGACAATGACCACGGACACCAAGCAATTAAGTACGTTCAAGAGAAAAAAGAGGAGTGTTGAAAATTAATAATAACAATGGAGCAAATTGGCTGTGATTAATGTAACATTTTTATATCACATTCATGATGAGGCAAAAAACAGTAGTACACAGTCTCTGTCTCCGCTACAGCAAGGAAAAAAGAGCCATCCTGCCTCACTATTGTCTACCTATCGTCTACCTAATCCATACAATCATGACAGGTGTGAGATTGAATCACAATTACATGTTTGTCATATTCCAGTTGAATATTTTTGTTTCTGTTTCACAACCCCTAACATTCCTTGAGTAAGAGACACTCACCTGAAGGGCCTTCTACATAATCTGAGAAATACACATAAATCATAGATTGTATAGAACTGGACAGAGCATTGTCCATTACTGTAAAGCAACACTGTAGCAGCCGATAATGTTATAACATCCAATAATGTAATAACGACCAACAACGTAATAATTTTATTGTAATAAAGCCAGTAATGTAATAATTTACCAATAATGTAATACAATTTCTGACCAACTCGTCTGATGAAAGGTGAGGGCCCGAAACATCACACGTGGTGATATAGCCTACCATTATAAAAAAGCTATGGAGCAGATTCTGGTGTGCGGACTCAACGTTCTTTTACATGCATGTGCCTTCCTGTCCAGCACCCAGTACTCATCGTTTTGGATGTGCGTGCGGTACTTGTAATAATACTCTCATGCAATAACATTTCTGAACCAATAATGTAATAACGTTACGCAACGTTACGTTATCGGCTTGGTTGGGGAAAAAACAAAAAATGTGTTAACTGCAGCCAATAATGTAATAAATGATATCACTTCATTTGAGGTTTATTTACTGGAAATAAAGTGTCACACTTCTATGGCACAGTACTTAGCTCTTCCAAATAGCTTAAAACCATGACCATACAGTAAACACCCTCTCTGTCTTTATTTATTGGCTCTACCCAAAGTTTATATGAACATTGCACCATTTATTCAGCTAGGTTAATACACAGGGGCGGGCTGTATATATTTATTTTCCTCATTCTTCTTTCTTCGATTAGATTAGATTCAACTTTATTGTCATTGTGCAGAGTACAGGTACAGACACAATGAAATGCAGTTTGTGTCTAACCAGAAGTGCAAAAAAAGCAGAAATGTGCAATGTGATATACAAAGTATAGACAGGTGGTGCATAAACAGGACAAGACATATAGTGCAGTGTAGACAGTAGTATACAGTTGTTTTGCAGGTGGTTTAGAGTAGTATAAATTAAATATAAATATGTGCAGTGTATCAGCAGTTACCTTATAAGAGCAGAATAAATATGGCCATGCACATTTTTCTTTCTTTTTCTTTCTTTCTTTTTTTTTGGGGGGGGGCTTTTTATGCCTTCCCTACTGAAAAAAACAGCCTGACCAGCTAAAGGTGGTTTGCTGGTTGACCAGCTTGTTGACCAGCTTGTTTGACCACCCTATGATGGTTGACCAGCTAGACCAGCAAATCTCTTGCGAAAACATACCTTCAGCTGGTTTACCCACCTAACGATGGTAATTCAGCTGGTTTTGCCACCTCAAGCTGGTAATTTTAGCTGGTGTTGCTGGTCTACACTGCTGGTTTAACTGGCCGTGCCAGCTTATGTTGGTCAAACCAGCATGACCATCTTACACCAACAATGTCAAGCTTGGCAGGCTGGTCACCAGCATGACCATCTTGCACCAGCTGTATCCCACACGACAGGCTGGTCAAACCAGCATGACCGGCTTCCTTAGATGGTCACGCCAGCATATCCAGCTGGTGGTCCAACCAGCTACACCAGCAAAGACCAGCAAGAGCTGGAAGAAAACCAGCAAAGACCAGCTAAAACCAGCTACCAGCATAAGCTGGTTTCTAGCTGTTTTTTTCAGCAGGGTTTAATCAGATAGGATAGTAGAGATTGACAGGAAGTGAGTGGGAGAGAGAGTCGGGGTGGGATCCGGAAAGGACCATGTGGCGGGAATCGAACCCGGGTCGCCGGCGTACGGTGCAGGTGCCCCAGCCAGTCGCGCCACTGCTGGGGCCGCATTTTTCTTTCTTTTATTTTTCTTGTACTTAATAAAGTCAAAACCTTTGGTTAGGGGTTTGTTGCTTAGAGCTCTTTTTCGTGTCTTTTTACCTCCCCTGTGTTGCTGAGAACATCGAACACCTTGTTTGCATTTTTAAAGGTGACTCCATTTGGGTAAGTTGTCCGTTTGAGGGCTTACTTTCTAAGACACTATTTATGGGCAAACATTTACTGCACAATGCACTGATATACACAGGAGTAGCGAACTCAGCTAGGCATTTAAGAAGGAAAGTCTTATGCTCTGGAGCAGACAAAAAACACAACTGAACTCTGTTGTCAAATGTACTGTTTGTTGAACAAAGTTCCCAGGCCTGTGCTGGTCTTATAGCACTTCATGCACGCGAGGATACAGAAATCTGTTTAGGGATATAAATCTCTTTAGAGGCCGGACTCATTGGTCCGTGGTCTAACCTCCGAAGGATGAATCATCAAAACCCTGGTACCAAACAGGAGTCTGTACACAGGACCTCTTGACCTCTTCACAATCTTTAGAAAAGGACTGACCTGTGCAAATGAGGTTGAGAATCTCCCCATGAGCAAGGTCACCATTGCATAAATAAAATAAGAAAACCAAGAGTTAACGGACATAACCAAAGAAGAACTCTCATTTAGTCTACTTTCACCATCTCTAAACTCCAGTTCATTGATTTCAACCTACAGAGAGAGATTCTCTCCATCAAGTAAACCCTCTTGTGGATCCGGAGCCCGTTGAAAAGGGGCCCTCGCATTAGACAATTAAGGCCTATTCACACCAAGAACGATAACGATAACTATAAACCACAACGATAAAAGTGTTCACACTGAACAACGATAAACAGTCTCTCCTTGTGTAACGATATTTGTTTAGTTATCGTTATTGTTCTTGGTGTGAATAGGCCTTTACGCTGATAAGGTTCCTCTTTTGGGGCTGTAGGAGCCTCAAAGACATAAGACAAGCACACACACACACACACACACACACACAAAAATGGAGAATCGATCTCAACTGTGTCACGGGAGCCTCTTCTGACACCAGAGTGGACACAAAACACAACACATGGCATCTCGATACTTTTATATCGAACATGTGAAGCAAGAAAATAAATCATGTGACTGTCTTGAATCAGTGTGCCAAATTTCAAAACTTTCTACCAGACAGTTCTATGGGCTGCCATAGAGTCCCATGGCAGAAGAAAGATGCATAATACTACAAATAACAATAATAGAAAGAAAAGGTTGAAACACTATGGGTGCCTTTGCCTCTTGGCCTCCAATAAGGTGATTATTACATTACTGGCTGCAGTTATTACATTTAAAAAAAAAAATGTCTTAACCCAGCCGATAATGTGATAGCTTACTACATCATTGGCAAAAAGTTATTACGTTATTGGTTCAGACATTTTATTACATTATTGGCAAATTCTTACATTATTTGCTTTGTTGCATTAAAATTATTACATTATTGGCCATTGTTACATTATTGGCTGTTATTACGTTATCGGCTGCTACAAACACCAAGGAGTTTTTTGTACCTTAAAATAATGTTTCCAAAATCATTTCAGTGGTTCAATAACTCCTAACAGGGTGAACGGCAGGGGAAACTGTTCTGGTGGCATGAAAATGTGACGCGATATGACAGCATTTGAAGTGTCAGGTCCTCTGTAGCTAATACCCACAGAGTAACATGAGTAAGGGCAGCAATAAACTAGATGTGCCGCATAGCGGTACGAAATATGACCGCCTCTCAGTCCTGCATATTCTCTTCGCAAAAATAAATCACGCTTGTCAATTTGTCTCCATCTCCTACTCCTCCAACTCATGTGCATGTAAATGAGTGTGTCACAGTCACACCAGGTTCGGTTCCAGCCACACCCACTGCTCACTCTCCTGAAGCTCCCCTCACTCGTTCACACTCCCCAGTTTACTAATGACCTGCACCTGTTCCCAATCAGCCTCACTCCCTACTTAAACCCCAGTCTCCCCTCAGTCTTGGTCTGGCCTCGTCAGTGATGACACCAAGGTGCTATCCACCAGCCTGACTCACAAGGAATACGCCTCCTGGATTCCCCTCGCCTGTTCCAGCGTCCTCCTGGTCCGACCCCACGAGTCACCTCCGGATTTGGATCTACTGTAGTTAAGTCGATCTTCTGTGTTTTGGGACTTCTTCCGTTAAGTTTGCTGATCCTCTGTGTTTTGGACCCTCCTTGGCCTACTGTTTCCAGTGGAACTTCTGTTTGATCCCGACCTGGGTTTGACAACCCATTTCCTGGTTTTCCTTTGTAAATAAACTATCTTGTTTGAACTCTACCTCCCTGTCCTGAGTCTGTGGGCCGTGACTGAGTGTGTGCATATGTGAGTTTGCTTTTGTTTATAAGAGTGTGTGTCTGTGTGTGCATGTGCGTATGCGTGTTTGTGTGTGTGTGTGCGTGTGTTTGCATGCCCACATGCGCGCCTGTGTTTTATCTGTCTGCATTCGTGTGTGTGTGCTTGCCTGTCTTTGTGTGTGTGTGTGTGTGTGTGTGTGTGTGTGTGTGCTTCCCTGTCTGTGTGTGCATGTGCGTGTGTGTGTATACAAGGCTAGGCAATCAAGGACATGGGTAGATGGAGGAGAAATCAAAAATAATAAATAAAGTTCTATGGAGATGTGCAAAAGTTGGAGAAAGTCAGATGTGTGTGTGTTGACGTATGATGAAATAAGAAAATAAATAAAAGGGGGAGGGATGTAAAAGTCGTGTGTGGGGGGAGGGGGTCATGAGTGCTGAGTGAATGAGTGCAAAGTCAGTATAGTGTGAGTTCGGATGGCCTGGGGATAAAAACTTCTGAGTCTCTCAGTTCTGGCTTTGTGACTACATAGGCGTCTTCTTGATTTCAGTGGTAGGAATAATCCATTGTTAGGATGAGAAGAGTCCTTCAGAATCTTTTGGGCTCTTAGGAGTACTCTTCTGGAATAGATATCTTGTAGAGCAGGGAGTTGAGTTCTTATAGTACGTTCAGCTGAGTGTGGAGTTCCCATACCAGGTGATGATGCTACCAGTTAGAACACTCTCAACCGTTTAAGTGTAGAAGGCCTTCATGATGGATGTAGAAACTTTGAATTTTCTTAGCTAACGAAGGAAGTAGAGTCGTTGTCTGGACTTCTTCAGAACATATTGAGTGTTAACAGTCCATGTTAAGTCTTCAGTAATGTGGACACCAAGGTATTTAAAACTTGTGACTCTCTCTACAGGTTGCCCGCTGATCATTAGTGGGGTGTAACAGTAGTTCTGCTGCTGCCTTCTGTAATCCACTACCATTTCCTTGGTTTTATTGATATTCAGTGTCAAGCTGTTAGATTGACACCACTGTGCCACCTCATCAACCTGATCCAAGTAGAGCTGTTCATTGTTACTAATCAGGCCCAAGATCACTGTGTCATCTGCAAACTTGATGATGGAGGTATGACTACTGTTGGCTTTGCAGTCATGTGTGTAGATGTTGTACAGCAGTGGACTCAAAACACAGCCTTGGGGAGCACCAGTGCTGATGGTTAATGAGTCAGATGTCAGACCCCCCACTCCCAGACCTAACCACTTGTGAACGGTTGGTGAGGAAGTCAAATATCCAGTGACACAGGGTGGTGTTCAGTCCTAAGGCCTTCATCTTAGTACCTCTCACCTTGGTCACAATCGTGTTGAATGCTGAACTAAAGTCAATGAACAGCATCCTCACATAATTCCCATTCCCCTCCTCCAGGTGAGTTAAGGTGGTGTGCATGAGGTTTGAGATGGCATCCTCTGTAGACCTGTTGGCTCTGTAAGCAAATTGGAGGGGGTCGAAGGAGGCAGGGAGGGATGAGCAGATAATGTTTTTCACAAGCTTCTCAAAACACTTCATCACTGTAGACGTCAGGGCTACTGGGCGGTAGTCATTCAGACATGATGGACTTTTGTTTTTCGGTACTGGAACAATAACAGACTGCTTGAGGCAAGTAGGAACTGTCTCTTGAGCCAATGATGTGTTAAAGATATAAGTGAACACAGGAGCTAACTGAGCAGCGCAGGATTTCAAAACCCTGTTAGAAATTCCATCCGGTCCAGTAGCTTTTCTACAATTTACCCTCCTAAAGGCATTGCTCACATCGACCTCAGAGACACAGAAAGGTGCATCCTCATTTGCTTCACATGCTGCAGCTAGTCCAATATAGTCTGTGTTTTTCATGTCAAAGCGAGCATAAAAAGCATTAAGTTCATCAGGGAGGGCTTTACTCACATTCATCATAGGAGGGGACTTTCTTTCAAAGCCAGTGATGGTTCGGAGTCCTTTCCACACTCGTGCTGGATCACCCTCCAAGAAATCAGCTTCAACTCTGTCTCTCTGTGTGTGTGCGCATGTGCGTGTGTGTGCATGTGCGTGTGTGCACGTGCGCGTGCATGTACTTTATGTGTGCAAATCACAAATGAGTGGGTATGGGTTAGGTTCATGCGGGCTCTTGAGACTAACATACCATAAATATTTTGTCATCTTCGGTGCAACGGTTCAGGTAGGGCTAGTTATTTAGGGGAGTGGCCACCAAGTTTCATGTTCCCTGGTGTTTCAGTAACCCGGGAATCACTGACCAAAATTGATGACGGTAAAAGAAAAAAAATAATTTCTTTTTTATATTTTAAATGACTTGTTGTCCTGATTCTTCCTGTAGATCATAGTGGGCACTGAGGAAGCAATAATTTCATCGCTAGTTTTTCATGATTACTATTTGAATTGTTTCATATCAAAATTCACTACTTAATTATGTGTTTTATGTAGTTTGTCGAGGACTGGTTCAGACACGTCACATCCATAACGTGAAACCGTCACATCGGAAAATGACGCATAGTTTCAAAAACACACTTTTTGTGTTCATTCAAGTCTCCTTCATGGTACATATATCAGTTTCGGCAGTTTCCTTCAAAATTCACAGTTTGTAGAAAACCTGTAATCTCTCACAAAAGTGTGTCCATTTCACGTCACATCCATAACGCTGATAAAATGGCATGTATTCTTAGGATGAAACTGATTATATGAAATTTGAGGATTTCTCAGTATTCAGAGGACAGAGGTTGCATTAAAAGTTCTGCAAATTAATTCACTGATACTAATGTTGCCCCCACTCTAAGGCATTTTGTTTACCAATATGAGTCCAGTTGTCACATCCATAACGCTGGAACTGCCCCACAGAGTTGTTCTGTCACATTGAAAAGCCAACTAAATATGTATAAGAAATGACAAATATTATAAGAATAACAAATAATCATATAGGCTACAGCTGTCGCCTACTTTGCCCCTTCCTGTTTGGTGTTGGAGAGAGGTCACTATTGGTTTTCATATAGTTCACGTCACTATTTGCATGAGTCACGACTCAAACATGTTTGATATTGTCGTAATGGCAAAACTAGAGAAAGACTGACTCCGACTGACTTAAAACCGCTACAGGGTTCTTGCAGGTTTCAATAAGTCAAATTTAAGACCTTTTTAAGACATTTTAAGACCCTAAAGATTGAAATTTAAGACCTACACGACGCATTACCAAAAAATATTCAAATCAAAGAAATTCTGAAAAAATCATTGAAAAGTCGTTGAAAAAGCATTAAAGGAACCATATGTAAGATTGTGGCCAAAACTGGTACTGCAATCACTTTAAAAATACTGAAGAGCGGTGTATCCCCTCCCCCTCCCCTCTGACTCAAGGTTGCCAACCCGGATGGCGAAACACTACTGACTTTGTGATTAGTAGATAGGTGGAGGGTGGCGCATCAGGCCAAAACACAACATGACATGACAAAACACAACATCAACATCAGTTGAGGGCTGCAACTTCACTTTTTAAATGACTATCCTGGCCGGACTACTGTTGTCAGTGATATAAGTATTTGAAATGAACCTGATTTCTTAATGTCTAGTGACATATCAGGGACATTTTATGATTAATTGAAATATTTTTCTTACATACGGTTCCTTTAATTTACAGATAAAACAATCAAACTAGTAACCTTCCACACCCAACGTCTACAACCCAACTGATTTTTACATTGCTCACTTGTAGTATACTAAGGAAAAATATCTGTCACGTACCAAATGCCCTAAACCTTAAGCCCAAAATGAAAATAATCTAAAACAAACTAGCCCTCAAATAGAATAGATTTCAGCAAGGAAGTCAAAAATGAGACGAGTTGAAACTGGGTGTGAAAGTGTGTTTTGGGTGGACACTGAAGCTGAAACCACCCAAAGATGATCAAAAGCCCTCCTAAAGATATAGTATTAATATGCGTCCAAATCCACTTCCATTATTCTCTGTTGAATTGCTCACGGAGTAATCTGCATGCTCTGGCTTGTGACTCCAGCACCTTCACACCCAGAGTCCCTAATTGAATAGTTTTTTTGTAAAGTTTGCAGCGAGCCTCGTACCTGGAGCTGGGTACCACTTGTAACCAACAGCAGACATCGCTGTGATCTAGCCAGTGTTGCCACAGTTACCTTGAAAAAGTAATCTGATTACTCCTTTAAAAAGTAACTTAGTTACTTTTAAAATCAAGTAATCAGTAAAGTAACTGAGTTAGATTACAAGTTACTTTATTAGTTACTTTCAGCAGCTGCCGACAACACCCCGCACCGCCTCAACATAAAAATGACAACCGGTTTTGCCAATACTCACTTAATTGGAAATTTTAACAGTAATGTCAACAATGCAGACATCCGAACCTGAAAAAAAGTATTTTTCGGGAGGTAGCCCTTTAGCCTACTTTTTCAGATTCAGATTCAGATTCAGTACACCAAATAAGGAAGGCCTATAGATAGAAATTGTTATGATAGAATATGTAGATTTTGGTAGTTTGGGCTTTTCATTTTCAAAAAGAGAACAAACGGGAGAGTGCGGTGTTTGCAAAGAAAAGGCTTTTCATGTAGCCTTGGCAACTAGCCATTTAGTATAGGCCTGAATAATAGCAAATTAAATGACACTTGTTAAACTCACCTCAACAAGTCTTTTGCAGCCATGGGCAATGCTACAAACAGTGCAGTGTGCAAGACTGTCATTATGTTTTACTCTTATGAGACAAGGGTACCCTTTTGTGTAGTCTGATGTGAAATGGGTCTTAAATGTTCCTTTTTGGGGGCCACTGACTCTGCCATGACGCTCCTGTTCCTAGATACACTGAACTGATTAATTTAGTTCGGGAGAAAAAAGATAAAAGCCCACCTACACTGAAAATTGATTGGTTGATTTAGCAAAACAGGCCAGGATGCTCTCTGTCTTGGATGTGCTTCAGGCACACACGCACCACCCCTCTCTCTCTCCCTCTCCATCGTGTGCACGCTAAACTCAGATGCACATGCGATTTTAATTCCCGGTCTGGCTTGCGCGCTCTTGTTCATTCTAGTTTCCGGGAGATTTTATCTAATTGCGGGCGTCAGGAAGCCGCTATCGGGAGACTCCCAGAACTTCGGGAGACTTGGGATGTCTAGCTAGACAGCACTTTGTCACCAGCACAGAGTGTACAACGTACCTTAATGTTGTCATGTTTAGCTGACACAAACTCCAAATAATGACTGTATAGCTAAAATGCGCATCTCTCTCCTCCCTCTATTGTTGTTTATGTTTGTGTTGCTGCGTCATCATGCTGAAAACGTGAGCGTTAATCCCCGAGACAAGAAAAAAGCTAAGAATACATCTTTTACTAAGGTAAATGACAAAAATAGTAGGGGAGACCTGGTATGGTTGTAACACATTTTTCTTCAGCACCTAAAACTACCATTTCTTTTAAAGCTACAGTTCTGGAACTTTTTGGCAAAGTAACCACATTTGTCTACTACAAGTGGCAACCATTTAAATCTCTTCAACTATATTACAGAATTTGTGAGATTATGACAAATACAGTGTGTACCTTTGTTACAACCTACCCCACTACTGGGGTAGATTGTAACACCTATTGGGGTAGATTGTAACAGGTACAAAAAAATGCAGAAAAACAATGGAATTCCATTTGATATACTGATTTATTGCATAAACAGGGTACACAAGGTGTGAAAATAGATTCACCAACATATTGTATACCATACAATCCGTTCTTCACATAGAGAATGAAGATCATATAAACGTTTTAAACTAAATATAAAAACCACAGCGTTTATACTTTTGTGTGTGTATGTATTTGTGTCTCTCATGGAAAGAGAGAGAGGGCTGAACAGTCACACACACAAATATGAAATTAAACAGACATTAAATGGGTCTACTAGCCCCATTCCACAGGTTGTAACATATTCAAAAATTGTGTTACAACCTACCCCACCACTGTCATCCATTGTTTAGCTAGCTGTATTAGCATGGTGCTTTGACATTAGCAAGAGAGAGCTACACCATTCTTTACTAGAGAAACTATAGTTTGACCTGATGTAACTCATACAACTGTATCTACAATGGTAAAAGCACTAGAAAAAATAATAAAAAAAAAAAAAAAAGTTACTTTCTTACCTCAGATGTTGAATTTGTCTCCTTACTCCGGGATAAATGGCACTAACAACTTGAAAATGTCCATGTGTGATCGTTAAGGAAGTCTGAGCAGTCAGAAACTGTCACATGGCTCATATCTTATCCCTGATTGGTGGAATTGGTGATGTTACAACTCTCCCCATGTTACAACCATACCCGGTCTCCCCTAGGCCTAACGCACAGTGACTTGGATAAGTAACTTTAATCTGATTGCTAGAAATAGTAGCGCGTTAGACTCGCTACCGAAAAAAGTGGTCAAAATAGAGTAACGCGGCATCACTGGATCTAGCCATGTCTCGTTGAAAGTAGGCCTACACTTTCCCATTTTCCACACGTAGCCGAACTTTAACAAGTTCTGAGGAGACGCAGATGTAGGCTATTTTGCGGGCAGGTATTGCATTTATCACAGGATTTGTAGATTTATCACTGCATAGGCTACGTACCAACACCAATATCCCCCAGAACGAACTACAACACACTGAACCAATGTTCTGAGCATTCTGCTGGTTTTGTTACAAAGGTAGCAAAGACGCTAGAGCTCTGCTTTGCAAGCTACGACTCAATACTTTTTTGCTACTTTCTGCGGCCAGCGTTTCTGGAAATGAATGATGGTAAAATACTTTTTAGACCTGACTAAATGAATTCTAAGACCTCGGAATGAAAATCTGGCCGTTTTTTTAGACGTTTTAAGGCCTTAAATTTAAAGTTCTGAATTTTAGGCTTTTTAAGACTTTTTAAGACCCCGCGGGAACCCTGCGCTAAGATTGGCACCTTACAACTCCCATGATTTCTGTCCGACTTTAGAAATTTAGTCACCGACTGTGAAAACAGACCAAAATCATACAATGTACAGTAAGGCCACCATAAAACTAAACTAAGACTAAAAGATTTCAGATGACTAAAATATGACTAAAACTAAATGGTGTGTTATTCAAAAGACTAAGACTAAATCAGAATGTGCTGTCAAAATTAACACTGCAGCTAAGGACTTTGGCTAAACTTGTATATTGTTGCAAACTAACCTAAAATAACACACATTCAGCAACTTTGTGGTAGTCTACTTGTTCTAGCAAAACTGTCTCTGGGTCTAGAGCCTTTGAGAACAAGTGGCTGTGCACAAGAGCTTTGCTGAGAAAGTGACAGATCACAAAGTTATTTTTCTCTTTATTTATTTAGTTAGAAATACAATTTCAATGTCAGAATGTTAGGAGGACATGTGTAGAAAATGGATTCATAACTTTGCTGAATGTAGGGACATTCTGCAGATGAATCAAAGCTAATGTTACCATTTTACTATTGTTAGTGGTGGTGGTAATTAAACATGAATGGGGCCACATTTATGAATGGGAAATGTTGATTTTGTTAACAACTGAAAATGTTACACAGGGGACTTTAAAAGGCAGAACACATATGTATATAACATAATTCAATTAACTCAATTCAATTAACAGAACAACATTATTAAACACAAAATAAACATCCTAAATACAATAAAGGTAGAGGGAAAAAAAACATATATTTAGTCTGAAGTAAAAGCTAAAGAAAAACATGTTTTAAAATGAGCAGCAGGATTTAATATGGGACGGATGATTATTCCAGACCCATGGGGTAGCAACAGAAAAGGCCCAGTTTTGAGGCATGACAAGGGATTGCATGAGGGTTGCATGAACATGGGAAGCAGTTTTTTTTAACTCCTTTTCTTTTTCCTCTTTCTGTGTTTTTTTCCCTTTTGAATCCTTGCATTTGCACTGCTGTCCATATGGGGAAAAGGGGGACTTTCCTCTGGAGTGGGTTTGCCACTGACGTGAGATCGGCTGGCACTGTAGCACTCTGAAAGAAAAGTAGGCTGTATCAAACCTATAAATATCTATATACCGTATAATGATATGTGATGATAGTTTATTTGACTCACAGTTCCCTATTCTTTTGTGCACACACTCGTCAAATTTCCCTCACAAGATCAAAAGAATATATATACTTATACTCGTTATTTAGAAGAAAGTGTTAAATTAAACTTGGCATGACATTTAGAGATGACACTTGTAACTGCCATGGTTAATTTGTCACATATGTTTTTTGTTTCATTGTTATGATTTGTAATGTTATATTGTGTATCTTGATTTATTGTTATGTGTATATTGTTTGATTACGCGGGCCAAAAGGTCAATGGATGATATGTTGCACACGGACATTTGCATGTGTTGCACAGCTCACTTAGGCAGTGAAATGCGGTAGGCCTAAGACGCTGACTCGTGGTTCACGCCGGCATACCACGATACCAAGAGGATTTTAATTATGTAATTATCACATGGACACTTTGGGACTTTCATTCCCTCATGGTTGTGTGCAGCCAACGAGGTATGTTGTACCTTATTGTATGTATGTATGTATGTGACTATGTTTATATTGTGTTTTTAACCGAGTGATACGTTTCATGTTACTGTAATTAAACAGTTTGACGGTGGACGATAAAGAAGAAGAATAAACCATGAGTAATTCAGAACCAAGGCTTTGTGTATTTCCTGAGGGAGTGACAACACTTATTAACAGTCCTTTTCTAATGTATAAGGCCTGATGAATGGTACTTGACATTATTGTGTTTCCTTCCAAGTAATCGGAGTGCAATGCAGCAGTTTGATGTTTCATAGAATTGTAAATTAATCTGTGAATATTTTGTTGGCCAGTCTCAAAATATAGTAATTCCTTAACCATGTCAACTAGGGGTGTAAAGATTAACCGATACGTATCGGTATCCGTTTTTAACGTGTAAGATACGGCTACATCGATACGTGAAGCCCCGTATCGGAAAAAAAACTTAAATGAACCGGTCGTTATATCGATTTACTTGTTATGAATCGGTGCACAACCTTTTCTGCTCGCTCAGACTCATTTACGTTCCAAGCAGCGCGTTCATCCCACTTCCGGTTTTGAAACTATACGTGGCACGGAATTGTGGGTAATGCAGTTCGATTTTGGTTACATTCATTGCCCAAAGTTGTCAAATGACCTCATTACCCATACATCTATTGCAACTTAAGCATGTGACAACTTGCACTCGGTCGGCTTTTGTTTTTCGAAATCCAGCGCGAAATTAAGCACTTATAGCATTCCTTTGGCCCTTGCTGCTAAAACGATGCATAAATTATTAGCCAATGATTTTGTTCATATTCACTCAGACTTGTGGCATTTTAGGTTTCTGCATAGGTCTACTGTTGGAACAAAATAAGCCCAGAGAGTTCATTGATTTGTAGGCCTATTTTATTCTTGTAGGGTAGGCTAGGCCTACATGAGAAAAGGCCAAGAGTGTCTTAAGCACTGTTTTATTTTATTTCGGTATTGTCTTACCTCAACAAGGCTACAGCTCCATGAAAACAATCAGATATAACTATAAAATCTGTAAAGTCTATAAAAAATGTATTTTTATGTTGTGTTTGGCTGCTGTGTTTGACTGAAATGTAGACTATTCTTTTTTCATTTCAATACAGTATATGAAACAAACCTTAGTTTATATAATCATATTCACACATTTTGTTGCCTAATTGACAACCATGACCATGATAATTGCTAATATAAAATGAATGTGCACCTTGAGCAAATTATAAAAGATCTTTCAGAATGCTTTCCATTCTTGAACTGTATCGAATTGCATTGAATCGCATCGAATCGTACTGAATCGTTTTTTATAAACATGTATCTTTTCTTGTATCGAATCGTGCCCATGTATCTAGATGCGAATCGTATCGTCTTTTACATGAGAGATTCACACCTTTCACATTTTCTGCATCATGTACATTAGCAGAATTCTAATTACCTGAAATCTTGTCAAGACCAGTCTTCAGATAACCTCTTCTTTTTTTGTATGAATCCTCATATTGCTTGCTTAGTTTTTCCAATGTCTTAACTTTCTCAGCATCTCCTGTCTCTCTCATCTTCTCAATCAAGAAATCCAGCTGATCAATGGTGGAAAAAGAATCCAATTTCAAAGCGATCTTCTCCAGTTCCATGATGCATTGGTAGGCATCCTCCAATAACTTCAATTTCTTATCTTTTGTGTCCTTTAATTCTTTTTCAAGTGCTTTTTTAGCATCCACATGCTGTTCATATTGCTGCATCAAATCATGGGCAACCTTAATCGCCTTTCTGGTTTTAGGCACATAGATCTTCCTCTGCTTGACATGGGCCGAGACAGGGCACTTGTTTGTACACACAGTGCAGTGACCATCTTTCATGACGCTGCACCAGGAAAGGTCCTTCACCCACCAGCAGCCCGGGTAGTGGCAGTTCTCCTCACAGACGGTGCAGCACATTGCTGATTTAGTCAAATGCCACCATGATGACTTGATTGGGACCACATCTTTGTAAGGCTCATCAACTTCATAAGTGAAGTTTTCATTGTTCCCAATTTTATTTTTGTTTTTTTTTAACGCTCTTTGAGTCTGCTTAAGCATATTCTGTTTCAGTTCCTCCATCTTGATGGCATCCTGTAGGTTGTAGACAATGGCTTCTAGTCTTTTGCGCTCTCTCAGCACTCCCTCTGTCATTTTTAGTTCTGTTGTCTCAAAATCTTCCAGAACCTTGAAGAAGGTCTTCATACTTTTGTACCCCAAGTTCCAACACGACTTGAAGAAATCTTCTTGGTCCTCTTTATAGGTCTCACTTTGACGGTTGTTGAATGTGAAAATAAGTGGTTCTCCGTCTATGGCAAAAGGTACTCCTGCTTCTTTGAGGGCATTGATGATGTTGGCAGTAGGCACACTATCTGAGTGTGTGGAGAGAATTACGATGTTTTTCTCAATATCTTTACCAAACAGTGACAGAATGGCATCAAAGATATAACGCTGAAAAAAAGTAAGGCGATTCTGACTTGCTTTCACCACAAGACCCACAGCTTCAACTTCATGAATGCCATCTTCAGATCTGAACAATACTTGCAAATCCTTTGGAATCTGCTGATCAAACTCAAATCCATCTGTAGCTCCATATCCTGGAGTGTCAATAATTCTCAGACATGAAGGACATGTTTCCAGAAACAGCTCATAAACAGTGATGACAGTAGTTTGAGATTCTGTCTGGGATTTATTTTTATCTTTTTCCGAGATCTTAAACCAAACTCTGTCCTCCCATTTCACCCCTAACATGTAGTTTACCATGGTGTTGATAAGCGTAGTTTTCCCCGTTCCTGTTTCTCCAACTATGAGGATGGTTTTAGTAGGTTTAGTCTCATCTCGTTTTCCAAAGGTCCATCTTCTGACTGCTTCTGACCCACTAATTTCACTCTTCTCTGTCGGAAGCAAGTAACATGCTGGGCTGCCTGATTTTATTACCGAACATTGCACAATCAGTTGTCTTATAAAGAAGGAGAAAGATCGTATGAATTAGAATATGTTCAGTATTCAGTAAAAACATGTTGATGTTAATTGTTTTCATATGCAGTAACTGAACTAAAATGTTTTTGTGCTGTTGGGCCTACACTAATGCACCATTATGCAGGATAGTTATATATTTTCTCACCCTCATCTGTATTTAAAACTAATGGCTGTGCTGTGTATTGGACTAAATGTAAATGCAGATATTATTACATTTATATCTGCATGTGTAGATATTTTCACATAGCAAGACAAATCTTCAATTGAATTAAATACATCTTCCTACATATTACATGATCAATGCTCAATTTTAGATTAGGAGAGAGGGGGGCACCAATTATGTTGGTTATAGAAATTCATACTTTACTTTACTGTGGTACTTACGTTAGGTAATTCCTTGTAGAAGCCAACTGCTCTCTTCCTAAAATGATACAAAATGAAATATTTGTTTTTAGGCCTTCTGGTTTTCAGTACTGTACTGTAAGGAAAAAAGCATCCACACTGACCAACAACAATGAAAGTCTCTCCTCGTGTTGATGAATGTAATGGCTAAAATGTGATGGATTCTGATTGGCTGTCAGCTTTTTACCATTCATAAAAATCACTCTGAAAGTAATCCCCAACAATATCATTCTTCATTTTGTTATTGTTAGTTTATGTGTGGACGTCGTCATTCATATTAGCTAAGACGATACTTTTTTACTGTTATCGTTTTTGGTGTGAACAGCAGTTAACCCTACTGATCACATTGATGTAAATCAATCAGAATCAGAAAAAGCAATCTTTTTTCCTGTTCCCACACTGTACTCCCCATAGGAGCATAGTCTGGGGGTTGCTTTTTTCCCTCCTCCCCTCTCCTCATGTTATGCTGTATTCTTCTTCTAGTATACAGGGTTGCCAACTTTGGGTGTTTGGCTGAAGTGAGATTTTGTGAAGTCATAGTGCGTGTGCATTACATTTTTCCCTAAACCTAATTTTAAAAATGTCTGTCCCCTGACTCTTTTGCTGTGTATAATCCCTGATTTATGTAAGAAAAAAATAATAGAATGGAAAAGTTTCTTCAAAATGTCAATTTAGGCTACTGATAGCACTTGAAAACAAGACCAGTGGTTTTACAGTGGGCAGTGCTTCGACTTGGCCAGCTTCACTTGCGGTCCGCGCATGGGATCACGCGGTATCACACAACTTTAATTTGTATTTTTCCAGTGAGACGCTGCAACAACCCAAACAACCGGTAGATGGCTCAAGTGAGCAGGGTGTCTCGTAAAAAGAAATGGAGCCTGGAAAACCCTACACAGACTTCACTACAGACTTTAGCAGACTGGTTTAGAAATAATTTAATAGCCAGAAATATGCCTGCCCTGCCCTAATAAAGAAATATTTGGTTAACTGCGAGTGAATCCCGTTTGCAGCCGTAGAAGAAACGCAGGACAAATGAAACATTCTGGTTTTCTCCGAGTGCAACGATGATAGACAGACATAATTTGGACAAAATATAGAGCATATTAACCTCCGTTGCTCAGCCAAATGCCTTCCTGTTATGTCCTGTTATCACAGAGTTAGCCTACAGGCGATAAACGATTTTTGATGGTGCAAGTTTACTTCATTAGCGGTTTATTTTTTTTTTTTTGATTATTAAAGACTGTTTTTCATTTAAAGGTTGGACTTTGTGCTTATTCAGTAGAGCATTTAGTGCTCTCCCCAATCCCAGACGTTCACATTGCATGTTTGTTTGTAATGGATGCAACCGCGAGATAGGCTATGCGTTTGACGGCAATGAGTTGTTAACAGACATGAACCAAGACATATAGCCCTGCAGCAATCTAGGGACTGTTCGTTATTTATTCAAGGGGCCACCGGAGGAATTTTGAGTGCTTCAGTTGCAAGTTGCATGACCCTCTCTTGCCTGCTAGAAATTGCTCAATGACCCTCCGACAGAATTGTTCAAAAAGACATGACCCTCCCCTGCCAATTGTCGCTGTCTTCTGCCCGCGCCACAGCCACACACTTTGTGATAACGTTCTTGAATCAATCTTTCCCGTGAGCTTGCATGCTACCAGTCCTTCCTTTTCAAATGTGTTGCGCCTGTTTGCACAATTTCACAAATAATCATATGTGATTAATAATATGACAAATAATCCCTGTGCACGGGGACCGAAACAATGCATGCCAACTTTTTCCGTGTTTATCACGTATTTTAACTTTCCCCCGCTGTCTTGCCGTTTTAATGTCTTCCCGTAGAATATCCCATATTTTAATACTCTCATAACAGCCCTGCCATCGGGCCTGTCTCTGTGTTGCCCTGTTGCTACCCCTTGCCCTTCCAACGAAACAGATGTCTTCAAATCATCGTTTTCCTTGCTTGAAGGTGATGTTAACCTATTTAAGTTTAACGGCATGATTGTCGTGAGAGCACGATTCATTGGCGCTTGCATGTTCGGCCTTATGTCTACGTGCGCACCTGAGGCTACTCAGCTACAAGAGAAAGAATTTCCCCTGTTTGTATGTTCACTGCAAGTTGGCCTACCATAACTTACCAACTCAGCACTGTAAACCCTAACTGGCTATTTATATTTTTCTGTGAAATAAGCAAATGTATTTGTTCAACTTTATGAAGCAGAATTACGCATAGGCTACTTGGAACATAATACATTTGTCAAAGGACAGATGTATGTTGCTAGTGACAAAATATTAACTTTCAGTGTTTTACGATGTCTTTGTCATGGGGAAGTGTTTTTCCCCATGCATTTATTCTAGGTTACTGTCAGTGACTGCCGTGAGAGAAGCAGGGTCTGTGTTGTGTTGCGTTGCGTTGCGTTAATTTATTATCGTTGGGCATACCGTGCCGTGCTGTCCACAGCTCTTCAGTTCTGACAAAGCCAAAATTACTCATTTTGAAACAATGAGTGCAGGAAGCGCGTTTGTATGGTTATATTGCTTGACGGGGGGGATCCCAAGCAGCTTTCAGCCATAAGGCTACTTTGAGAACATTTCAATTCACCCGACACTAATATTCAAAATGTTGAAAACTATTTCGGCATAGCCTATAAAGCAGTTTAATTAAATGGAATGTTAGTTGTAAACAAACGAGCTACCTTGGCCTCACAGATGCGCTCGTGCCTTAGATGGCAGGAAAAATCTTTACGATAGGCCTATTAACTAACCACCCGATTCACGTTGGCTGGGGGGAAGGGGGGCCATCAGACATTTGTGCCCAGTTAATCCGGCCCTGCCCCCAACAAATCACACCTTCCCACCTCTGACAGCTTAAAAGAAGTCAAGAGGACTCCTTACTCACAGACCTATTCACAAACCTGCAGCATTTTGCTGTGTTTTGAAATCCTATGCAGCTACAGGAGCTTCCAATCGTGAGGAAGCAATTTTGCATTGTAGGCATAACTAAAATGCAATAACGCCGCCAACAACAACCAAAACTAGGCTAATCATTGTCAACATGTAAATTAAATGTAACATTATTGTGAATCAAATTAAAATGTTCTCTTTTGCAAACGTAGGCATAGTAACAGAATCATTTAATAATGTTACAAAGATACTACATCAATCCGTTTTATTAGGCTACTAGGCTATTTGTTTTGCCTTGATTCATTTAGGCTAGGTCTTTTTATTCAGGGGCTGTATTCACAAAGAATTTTAATGCTAAAAGTAGCTCCTAACTGACGAATTTAGGAGCAACTCCTAAAAAAAATGGGCGTGTCACTCCTAACTTTAGGACTCCTAATTTTTTCACAAAAAGTAATTCACGAAGCATTTTAGACCTAAAAGTAGCACCTAAGTCTGGGACAGCTTAAGTCGAGAGGACTCCTAACTCACTAAGACCTATTCATAAACAGCTTTTTTATGGCATTTTACGTTGCGATATTTTGAAATGCGTAGCCTATGCGCAACAGGAGCTTCCAATCGCGAGGGAACAATTTTGCATTCATAAAAGGGATGCAATAACGCCACCAACAACAACCAAAACTACTCATTGTTAACATGTAAATAAAATGTAACGTTTCATTGTGAATCAAATTAAAATGTTCTCCTCTTTGCAAACGTAGCCTAGGCATATGGTGACCGATTAATTTAATAATGTTGCAAAGGTAGGCTACTGCATCAATCCATAGGCCTATGTTTCATTAGGCTACTAGGCTGTTTGTTTTGCCTTACTCTTTATTCATTTAGGCTAGGCCTTTTTATTCAGTTATTAATCATCTTCCGTCCTTCGCACTACTTGTGTAGCGCACGCATTCTCCGACCTGTTACCTGTCACTCATCATCGGAAGAGAGGTGTTTGGAATTCCCGCGTTACAATCGTCAGCCAATCAAGGTGGTCACTTCAGTCAAGCTCGTGCATGAGTAATGACGTCATCCATAGCCACGAAGACTCACTCCTAGTTTAGGAGTTGTCTGAAAGGCTTTGTGAATAACTTTTAAGAGAAAACTCCAATCTAAAATCTTTAAGTGCGATTTAGGAGTAGCCTACTCCTAGTAGTA
Organism: Alosa sapidissima; assembly: GCF_018492685.1. Lineage (NCBI taxonomy): Eukaryota > Metazoa > Chordata > Actinopteri > Clupeiformes > Clupeidae > Alosa > Alosa sapidissima. The sequence continues at coordinate 2,361,677 of NC_055961.1, forward strand.
AGATAAAAGCCTTTGTGAATAGCCTACGGCCCCAGTTATTCATCATCTTCAGTCCTTGTGTAGCGCACGCATTCTAAGACCTGTCACCTGTCACTCATCATCGTAAGGGAGGTGTTTGGAATCATGCCCGCGTTACAATCATCAGCCAATCAGCCAATCAAGGTGGTCTCGCTTGCCCATTTACCCAAATTAATGGTCGAATATTACTGATGATCATTGTTATTTAAGAACAGGGTACCATAGGGTACGCATAGGGTACCAAAAACATCTTGCTCGTAAAAAAGCATCATAACGCACATTCTGGCGGGTCTGTTATTTACTGTAGGCTGCGCAAACCACAGGCCTTTATTTTGGGCATTCATTCATTCATTCATTCATTCAACCTTTATTTATTCTCGGAGGGTCAGTGAGGGAAGCCCTCATTTTCAATGAAGCCGAGATTACAGAAGCGAAGCAAAGTGCTCCACAAACAAGACAACATTCGAGGCCTTCTGTTGAAGAATTTTATATAAAGGCTGCGCTAACAGTAATCATCCTGCCCCTGATAGGCCTACCACAGCTGTGGATAGTGTGCAATGTTCAAATAATAACAATCCAATGTGTGTCTCAATTGTCCCCGCTGACCACCTCACACATTTCTCTAGATTTTGCAACGAAATTACATGACACAATGCAATAAAATATGCCAGTTTTAGGACACAGAATAATGTTTGTAATGATACCAGGTAGGCCTACGTTTAACAGTACCTAACAAGTGTAATGAGCTATTCATTGTCGAAGGTGCATGGTGAAGTGAAATTCTTACTTTGGAAAACAAACATTTGCCGATATGTGTTCTGGACTGCAGGTAACTTGTTAAGCCAGTGGTTCTCAAACTTTTATTTCATTCCCCACTTTGATCAAGGGGCATGACTGATGATAGAGGAGATAACGTGTTATCCCGAGGCTTTTGCAAGTCAGCATCTTCGACGGTAGTCTATTAAAAATATAAGTTTTCGATGTCCCAAACGGAGAGCCATACTTTATTGTTTTTAACAATCTCTATGCTACTCACAAAAATGGGGACATGATGAAGTAGGCTATCCAACTGTCGTGTGTTAAATTATTGTGATTACGAGCCAGTGGTTTTCAAACATTATGCGTGACTCGGACATCTAACTAAATGCAACAGGCTCATATCGTCCTCGCATTCGCAAAATGAGGACCAGTGTTTTGTCAAATTGCAAATAGCTATTCGTTTTAACAATTTTTTAATGATAGTAGCCTATACAAAAAGCACTTCATACTATCTTAATCTTGGAATATGGGGAGGGAAGTGGCGCGTCTGCAGTCAGCCAAATATGAATGTAATTCTGCGGCATAAAGCAGATGTATTTGTTTATTGTACAGAAAAATAAAAATGACATGTCAAGCAGTCAATTGACTACATTGCAGTCAAGAAGTAGGGCAAATTAAGACACTGTTTTGATTTGCGTAGTTGCGTTACCCCCAACACTGACAATAACAGACAGCAAATTAAGATATTTTTTCGTTTTGTGGAGCGGCACCGGTAGGCTATGAAAAGCAGATTTCGATTTTCGCTACCACCGTGTAGTCAAGCCTTAAGCCATACCCAAGTAGCCTTAATCGAGGTAATGTTTAATTACGATTTATTTTGTTATTGAATTCGTAGGCTGGGATTCCTCTCGGTAACCTATTACGTTTAAAGGTAGCCTAGCCTCCTGCTTTTTCAGAAGGGGCGGCAGTCAGGCTACTGACAGAGCGATGTACAGTGGCAGAGCGATGCACAGTGGCTGAAAGTGGTACTAAAGCTTCACGCAGCTTCACGCCTCATAATGCGTGACTGAAGTGGCCATTTGAAAGCGATGCCCACTGTACCCCGTAGCATGGAAGGATTTTGAGCCACTGTGCCCCTGGGCACAGACATGAAAAGGGCCCCCCTGAAAAAGGTAGTAATTGTAGGGGGGTCTGGGGGCATGCACCCCCGGTAGATTTTTTTAAAAATAACCCCTTAAATGATAACTTCTGACGAGTTTTGTGGAAAGAAATGGACAGATTGAGACTTACAAATATGGAGGGATGGAAATTAAATATTTTTTTCCACCTACCACTGTGGCTGGTGGATTCCAAAGTCTACCAGCCACTCAACTTTTTTACCAGCCACTAGAGATACAGTATGAACATTTGATGAAAAATCATGACCAAAATGATCACGGTTATTGGTATTATTGCGATATGATTAAAATGTGCTGACTTTTTTTCTAAACCTACCGTATTGGACAGAACTCATAATTGGTCTGCCTTTCATGCCCAGTAGCAGCAAAACTAGAGGTCAACAGAACAGCTAGTGTTATAAAAGTCGTGTGGCTCCTTTAAGATACAATCCACTGGTCTGGGTTCTGGAGCCATCCAACTTTATCTAACTCTATACTAGCCTACATAATCTAATTGTATTATTATGTCTACGCTATATTTAATATTTATTTTCTATTTGGCCTGTTATGAAATCATGCATTGGCCAATTTAAGCACACTTTTTTACGACACTTAAATACATGCATGCTTAGCATTTTGTGAAAATAAATCATTATGGCTACATCGACAAACTCTTAGCCATGAGCTGTATATCCTCTGATTTTAATATTTACATACATAGGTATTTAAGCACAGCCCAGTTTTAAGACACATAGGGCCCTATCATGACATTCTAAAGCGCATCTTCACTCGTCAAAAGTTTATTCAAATTTAGTAGGATGTCCAGTTCACATTGGGAGGGGTTTCGTTATCAAACGTGGAGTGCATGGCGCAACAAGGTGTTCCTAGGTTTTTTAATCAGTCATATGGGTGTGTTTGGGGCGTAACATCATTTAAACAAATGAGAATGACATCTGTCCTTCCCTTTACCGGCGCAAAGCGTGATATGTCAAATAAATGCATCGGTATTTTGGCATTCAACAGCGCATTTGAAGGAGGCTGCTTGCGAGACCGTATGGAATAGTCATTCCTAAACCATGCTTTACTAAAACCTAGCATAACCTTCACGCATTTGCAGTCGTCTATTATTTGAACTCATTGGCAAAGTGAAACTAACTTCACCAAGGTGTCAGTCAACGACAAGACCGTTATATGTAGTTACTTTCACTACTGACTGACACTGGGTTACCATCGAAAACATAGGCTGAAAAAAGCAACAATTACCCAAATATTGCTCAAATGACTGAACAAAACAACATTTATCCTGCAGAGGAGTTGCTTATATCTCGTGACAGTGTGTCTTCAGCTGTGCTCCATACGTGTCTCTCGCCTCTCCCCTAATCACTTTTAACCGTCATTACCAATTTGCAAATGATGGTGAATAACTACTCATCATGAGATGTACAGTATTTCGTAATATCTTTATTCTAATTGTTTCCCGTTGTAATTGTGCAATTTGTAATGTTTTGCATGGACGTGCGCTGGTGTGCGTAGAATGATAGAAGGATGGTGCGTGCACCTGCCAATATGACTGTTGACAATGCGCTCTTAAAATAACATATAAACAACTCACCATAGACTTCTGACCAGGTGTACAATAGCGATTTTTAGACAATGCGCCAGGCCTCTCCCTAGGTTGTTAATTGCCACACCCCTGGGTGCATTGTTTATTAAATGTGCAAAATACCGGATTAAACTTTGCGCTGGTGGAAAACGAGTTTTACGCCATGCACCAGTGTGCAAAATACAGCCCTTAAAGCCCAAAGTTGGAGACCATATAGAAATTTGCTACCATTTCAAAACCGGTGTTACATGGCAACTAGCTCCCATGTTAACTGGCTGCGTTGATGACGTTTCATGATTGATGACGAGTCTTTCACAGATGTGGCCGCTTGCAGATTTAAATCTAGACAGTTTTAAATCTAGACTAAAGACAAAACTGTTCTCAGATGCTTTCTGCTAACTGCACTGAGTTATAATTTCTGAATTTGTCTTGACAATTATTCTACCTTGTGCCTTTTATTTTGTCTTTTTAATCATTCTCTATTTTCAAATGATTTTACCTTGTGTTTTATGTTTTCTTTTTATTATGATCTTTACCTTTTGAACTATTATTTGACTATATTGCCCTTCTATGCTTTTATTTGTTATTATGGTTTGGTTTTGTTTATGTAAAGCACATTGAATGACCTCTGTGTATGAAATGCGCTACAGTATATAAATAAATAAACTTGACTTGACTTGACTACCATGTTATCATGCTGCTGTTGCCCAAGCCATTTAGTAGGCCTTCAAAGTATCATGGTTAAGTTTTACAAACGTTTCACTGAGGCTAGGCTGTGGCCGCCCCTACCTGAAGTGTCTGTAGAGCCACATGAACGTCAGCAAATAAATAAAATAAAAATGTGTTGCCTAATTGTGTATCCTTTTGTCCAGCCTATTCTTTTAAGAATTCAGTTCATGAAACAGGCATTGAAACGCACACTGCAATGGGCAGGAGAAGTCTATAATGTGTCCATATTTTACACAAAATTTGGCACAGGGAGAGTCAAAACTCTTAGGCTTATAGGCTATTAATGTTAATGTTGCTGACATGTAAACATGGGTAAACATGAGTTTGATGTTTTTTTGATACTTTTATTTCTTTACCAACTGGTGCTTCTCCTGTGGCGCAACAGGTTAATGCCTACACTTTTTCACACAGTCGACATGGGTTCAATCCTCCTCAATCAGAGTTTTTTTAAAATCATTATTTATTTCTTTTTAGACCAGCAACGCTTCCTCAATTTAGGCTACAGATTAGACTACAGACTACAGACTAGGTGGCCACAGAGAGCCTGACCAGCAGTCAGTGAAATGTTTGAAAATTTAACCATGATACTTTGAAGACCTACTGGCTTGGGCAACTGCTGTAGCAAGACAACACCGTAGATATAAGTATAAGTATATATACTCTTTTGATCCCATGAGGGAAATTTCTCTGCATTTATCCCAATCTGTGAATTAGTGAAACACACTAATCCCGGCGCAGTGAGCTGCCTGCAACAACAGCGGTGCTCGGGGAGCAGTGGGGGGTTAGGTGCCTTGCTCAAGGGCACTTCAGCTGTGCCTACAAGTCCGACGCGCTAACCAGTAGGCCACGGCTGACCCAGGTAGCCATGATCAGCCGTGTTAACTTCCTACAATCATATATCAGCTGACTTCTTCTAATTGTATAAGTGAAGTAAATTTCACTACAATTTATCAGCTGGTTCGTGGCGCAAGTACGAACATGAATGGTTATCATGGTTATAATGGTTATAAGAGGTTTCATTTAGGAAGCAGGTTCGATATAACCTGACTCTTGCCAGATGAATTTCGTTCCGCCTAGCTTCACTCACCCATCTGGGATCGATCCATTGGAGAGGTGTTTCAGAAGGCTGGGCCTTATCAAAAATTCATGCACATGATTTGGATATGTCACATCTATGAAACTCCCGCCCTGCGTCCTGATTGGCTCTACCATAAAATCTGGCGCCGAAATCACTCTCAATAGAAACGATCCCAGATGGATGTGAGTGGAGCTAGGTGAATCTAGGCGGAACGAAATTCATCTGGCGAAAGTCAGGTTAGGTTCGATACCCACGTGGAGTTATTATTAGGCTATTTAGGTATGTATTTTTTTGGTGGCATATTCGTGGTCCAGTGCATGTAGCCTACTACAGACAATTTTGACATTTAAAATATGTCATGCATATTTGTATTTGTTCGTCTCCAGTTTCCATCAGAAAGTGACAAATCTGCAAGCGGCCACATCTGTCAAAAAAAAATCACCAACGCAGCCAGTTAACATGGTGCGCCAGTTGCCATGTAACACTGGATTACTCTGGAGGCTTATTGTACAGGGGATTGCACCTTTGTGTTCGGTAAGGTCTGCTGTTTATTCTGGTTTACGGTTTGTCATGTGTTGCACAAAAAGTTTGTGAGATATTCCACCTACATGAATTGAGATGAGCGCAGAGTTATATGATTATTTCTTGAAAGTTAATTTTCTCACAAACCGTTTATCATTCAAAGCAGTGCTTTCTCGTCTGCCTCCTTCAGTCACAGACTGCACTGTGTCAAATGTCACTATGAAATGCGATTAATCATTTTTAATGCGTTAATATTTCTGTAATTAATTAATCGAAATCAATTAAAGAAATGTGTTATTTTGACAGCCCTATTAGTTGGGGGCCTAGCAGCGAAGCTGCAAAGGCACCCATTGAGTTACTAGCTTTTCCTATTATTATTATACATCCGACATTGCAGTCTATGGCAGCCTATAGAACGCCTGGCTAAAATTTGGCAGAAAGTTTCGGGACAATCCACTGACCACTCACGCTCATTTACGGATCTCTAAAACCAGCCGTATTGCACCACCAACGGGTCAAAATTTGGCCGAAAATTTAACCGCTGGGTCTAAAGTTATGAAATTCGTCGCACTGATTCATGACCGTCCAATGATCACTCTCACCAATTTACTGCTCTATGTCCAACACTCTAGTGCTACCAATGGGTTGAACCTGGAATGCATTCACGCATGTGACCATTGAACGGTGCGTCCGATTTTCACAAACCAGGCACTGTTGGAATCCCTGGACTGACCTGAGTTCGGTGACTCCTATTACGTCACTTTCCGCCATATTGGACCTCCGCCATATTGGATTTAGTCCAACTCTATGAAAAGTTTCAGCGTTCACAAATTTCATCTGATTTTCACGGAACTTGGCAGAGATGATCTTCTGCCCGAGCTGCACAAAAGATACTGGTCAAATTTTTCAATTTCATTTTTGTTTGCCCGTGAGAGCCAATCAAATATGGCGACAAAGCCGCCAAACAGGAAGTGGACTAACATCTCCGTGACGCTTTGAGTTAACATAACAAAACTCGGTAACATTAGCCAGGACACTGTCCCAATTACTCACAGCAATTTGTATGCATATACATTGAACGCTATAGCGCCACCACCTGTTCAATGCTGCACATGCGTTCATGCGCGTGATCCTTGACTCTTTTGTCTGATTTTCTCAAATTGAGGTAGCGTCTGAATCCTTGGACCATCCTGAGTTCATCGACCCCTATCCCGTCACTTTTCGCCATATTGGATCTCCGCCATATTGGATTTAATACAAACTCTATGAAAAGTTTCAGCGGTTACAAATTTCATACGATTTCCAAGGAACTTGGCGGAGATGATCTTCTGACCGAGCTGCACAAACGATACTTGTAAGACTTTTTAATTTCAGGTTTATTTGCCCGTGACAGCCAATCACACATGGCTATGATGCCGCCTAACAGGAAGTGGACTAACATCTCGGCTACGCTTTAATGTATGAAGTCCAAACATGGTACAGGGACTTGGTATCTGATTGTGAGGACGCACTAGGAAATTGGCATCATTTGGCCTCTATGGGGGGCGCTGCAATACAGGAAGTGAGCTTGTATCTCAGCAATGCTTTGATGTACAAAGTCCAAACTTGGTATAAGGACCTGTTACCATATTGTGATGACGCACTAGGAAATTGGCATCATTTGGCCTCTATAGGGGGCGCTGCAATACAGGAAGTGAACTTGTATCTCAGAAACGCTTTGATGTATGAAGTCCAAACTTGGTATAGAGACTTGGTACCTGATTGTGGGGACGCATTAGGAAATTGGCATTATTTGGCCTCTACAGGGGGCGCTGCAATACAGGAAGTGAGCTTGTATCTCAGCAACGCTTTGATGTATGAAGTCCAAACTTGGTACAGGGAGTTGGTATCTGATTGTGATGACGCAATAGGAAATTGGCATCATTTGGCCTCTATAGGGGGCGCTGCAATACAGGAAGTGAGCTTTTATCTCAGCAACGCTTTGATGTATGAAGTCCAAACTTAATACAGAGACAAAGTAGCTGATTGTGAAGATATGCAAGGAAAGTGGTCTCATTTGGCCTCTAGGGGTGCTGTAATAGACAAATTGAGCTCACATCTCAGCAACTCTTTGGTGTATGAAGTCCGGGGACATGGTAGCTGATTGTGAGAATGCACAAGGACATTGGTGTAATTTGCGGCTCTAGGGACACTATAACAAAGTAAACTAGAAATGCAATTCCAAGGAATTACCAGTGCATGAAAATGCTAAAGTTGTGATGTAAAATATCATGTATAGTTAAAACAGATAATACAGAGGTGGTTACTATGGTGATGCTAGGATAGACATGGTGGTTGCATAGCTTAATAAAAGTTGATAGTTTAAAAGTAGACTGTTTAAAAGCTGAATGTAGATAGTTTACAAGTTGTTGATAGACAGTAGATAGTTTAAAAGTTGTTGATAGACAGCTAATTTAATAGATAGTTTAATGATAGTTTAAAAGTAGACCGTTTAAAAGTTGAAGGTAAATAGTTTAAAAGTTGTTGACAGACTGGAAGTTTAATGAATGTTGATATTCAAATAGTTTAATGGCTGTGTATAGGTAGATATTTGATGATAACTGAAAGTTGGAATGGCTCTAATGTTTGCTAGTAGTAATGCTAAGATTTTTAACTATTTCTAACATTAGCTACTTAGCTAATGTTTTATAGCATTGCTAGCAATGCTAACCTGCTAACCATGCTACTTAGCTAACGTTTTCTAGCAGTTTAATGAATGTTGATATTCAAATAGTTTAATGGCTGTGTATAGGTAGATATTTGACGATAACTGAAAGTTGGAATGGCTCTAATGTTTGCTAGCAGTTATGCTAAGATTTTTAATTCTGCTAACCATGCTACTTAGCTAATGTTTTATAGCAGTGCTAGCAATGCTAACATGCTAACCATGCTACTTAGCTAACGTTTTCTAGCAGTTTTGCTAAACATGCTAACTATGTTAGCAGTGTTAACTATGCTAACCATGCTTGTGGAAAACTCCCTGCCGGAGTCAGCGTCTTGACGCCAGAGACGTCAGCGGTGACGTACCACGCACTTGCGTGCATGTACGAATTTTGAGTTTGTGTGCTTGGCTGGCAGACACTTTCCGCATTGCTCCAGCATCTTGCTAAAATGTTATTCTCTTTGTGTGTACGTGTGCGTTGATGACAATGTAAGTGTGCATCATTTATGTCTGTATTTATGTTGTAATTATCCTCGTTGTGTTATCTACATGCTGGTTAGTCCGGTAACCGTGTAACTTTGGTTTTACCGTGAGCTCTAGTTCATTTCAATGGGGAAACGCCTGTTTCTTAAATGGCTTGCTGAATGCTAATTTCTAGGGTTAAAGTTACATGAATGGTCGGGTTTGTGAGTGCTTTGATAGTATTTTCGACCTGTGGTGTTATTTCCACTGTTTTGTGAATGTTTGAGGCATTATTTTAGCTTCCAAATGTTGTATTGGTCGTGCTTATGGCGCCATGTGTCGTTCACGTGAACAGTCGTCTTTCTAGACCTTCTGGCGGCAACAGGCCTACTGCTTTGCCATTTGATCACCAAGTGTACTGCACTTGAATTTATGCCGTTATTACTTGCCTCTTTGCAGTAACTTCGTTTCCTTATCACATTGATGTTACTTAGGTGCAATTATATATTATGTATATATTGTTAATGTAACTTAATGTGTACATTTCATCCTACTGCACTTAATTACTTGAGGTCTGTATATAAATGTACATAAGTTTATCTAGTGTATTACTTGTATTGTACAGATTCCTCCTAATTGTATTGCAACTGTTCATACTGTACATTTTAGTATAATGTATCACTCAGTTTATACAGTATTCTAATTACCCTTTCTGTATATTCTTAATCTACAGAAAACCACACACACACACACACACACACACACAGACACATTGTGTATTTATATACAACCATACTTTGAATGTATATCCAACAGTTCAATGAAGAACCATTTTGATGCCTGGAATCAATAAATCTCTTAATATCACGTAAGTCGCAGCTGTTCTCTAACAGGAGCACATAGTCAGTGAGGGGGCGACTAGCCATCAACGTACACGTCCGTCACAATGCTACTTAGCTAACTTAACTAACATTTTCTAGCAGTTTTGCTAAACATGTTAACTATGTTAGCAATGCTAACATGCTAACTATGTTAACCATGTGATTTAGCTAACCTAGCTAATCATTTTTAGCAGTTTTGCTAAAAATGTTAACAATGCTAACATGCTATCTAGCTACAGTAGGTAGGAGTCATAGTTGATGAAAAGTGTTGACGTAGTTGATGACAAGTTAAACGTTGTTGATAGACAGCTAGTGAATGTATATAGTTTAAAAGTTTAAAAGTTGAATGTAGATAGTTTAAAAGTTGTTGATAGACAGCTAGTTTAATAGATAGATAGTTTAAAAGTAGACCGTATAAAAGTTGAATGTAAAAAGTTCAGTAGTTTAATGGGTTACATTGTTTAACAGTGGATTATTGTAGTGAGGACTTTTATTTTGAAACAGTTTTGGGCAGAGGAAACAGTTGAATAGGATGTGTAGTCTTAATTGACCCAGATTGTATGCTTAAAGCCTGATGCTGCAGGTGGCCTGAACACCTGCCATAGGATTCTAATTGCTTAACGGCCGTATTATGAGGTCACAATCGGCAATGTTAAGTCTATGGGGATTTTTAAAAAGTTTTTCTTTAATAGTTTAAAAAGTATTAAAGTTTCAAAGTTGAAAAGACATAGCAGCTTGGTCCGTTTGAAGACCTACGTTACAAGGTTTGAACGAAGTTTCTAAGTTAAACTGTTCAAGAGAAATTGCGTACGGAAAAAGTGGTAAGCGGAATAATAATAAGAAGTTGTTGTTGATGTTGTTGCCTTGGAAGAACAGTACAGTGCAATGATTGCAGTTCATTGCAATCCAAATATGGACACTTCCTTTGTATCCACAACCAATCGCGAAAGTTCAAAGGCGAGTCTAGGCTGAGAACGGAATCTGATTGGCTGTGTTCCAAGGCTGTTCTCAAATTGAGTTTTTGTCATTTTCCAGTATATCTACATCTCAGCCTATGTAGCACCTATATACACGATTTTTTAAGGCTATGGACAGTATATTTTGATTTCCTAGGTAATAAAAGCAGATATCCTGAAATCCCTCTGTAATTTTATTTTCATCTTGTGTGTAAACAAAATGAAAAAATAATTTTGTACCTGGCTTTATCATATGCTCAGATCTATCTACTGAAAATATATGCAAAATCATGCATATTTAATGAGATAATGCCTAATTTGCATAATTAAACGTTCGAATTTCAAAAACTTGTAATACATTTTTATTTCATACTTGTGTAATTAATCAACTGAGTCAACAGTATGTATGAAAATTTTCAAAAAATGATTTTGGTGGGCTTAATGGGTATGTTTACTAAAGTAAATGCAGCTCAATCAGTGTTTTTTGTTTGTTTTTAGAGAAATATTTCAGAATGTGTTTAGAGTACGGCTACTCTCCTTCCGCATTCATTGACTGTGGTTTGCGCTGCATTCATTAACCAACTTGTTAGGAGAGTAGGCTACTCTCCTCTCGTGTTTATTGACAAGTGGTTTGCATTGCATTCGTTTATCGACTTAAGCCTTTCCTTCAAGTTGCCTGCGACAGGAAGACAGCTAAGGTAGCCTAAAAACACACCATTCATAAAATAACATTTTTATAACCTTTCGAAATACTTAAAACGTCTACAATACTTTGATTTGTCTGAAGACAACCTCACCTCACTATCACAGAAGTGTAATTATATTTTGAGCATTGTCAGTGGTGCAAAATAGTTTGTGTATGCTTGCTTCGCTTTCACTATAAGACAATTTGGTGTTAATGCAAACAACGTTCTAGCTAAAAACTCCACCAATTCATGTAATTATACAGTTTGAAAATGTTAGCTTCTGAAAATAGACCCTAAGTAAGGTCTAAGTTGACCCTAAGTTGTTTTTGCTCCGGAACATTCCTTTAATACAACCCTCAGAAACGCGTAGCCTGAAAAAGTGCATACTCCAGTGACAGAATGCGTGCAAGAGTTGTTTACATAAGAAATGCCCAGATTTTGGAGTAACTCCTCCCAAAGTGCGTAACTGCCTCCATGGTGCATAAATGACAGAGTTAAAGCAGCACTAAAGTTAGAAAGTTGCTAGGTCTATAATTGCTTTTAGAAGGCCACTCAGACAATGGCAGGAGTACCGTTCGTCATGTTATTCTTGAATTTCCCCTGGGGATCAATAAAGTATCTATCTATCTATCTATCTATCTATCTATCTGTTATGAGGTTATGTGCCTTCAAAATGATTTTGGAAACATTATGTTAAGCAGGGTATCTGCACATTTTCCAAGTGCAAATTTAAAGACTTTTAAGACCTTTCAAGACATCTAAATGAAACAATTAAGACTATACCACGGCAAAAAGATACATACGACAACTTAAAACTGTTTTATGCAATATTTTTTTTTCTACTAATTTTAACCCCCACCCCATTTTGGATGTCTACAGAAGTTACCAAATATATTTTGGCGAAAGAAAAATAACTGTGTGAGAATTACCTTCACAGCCACACACAGCCTCGCACTTCTGGAAACTGGTGGTGTAGGCTACCTGCGGACATTGTGAAGCTATGGCCACCGAAGAGGAGTGCCTGTGTTGCATGGAGTGGGACCTGTTGCGTCGCGACCCCCAAGAGACGCAGTGTTTTGAGTCTGAAGATTTCCCCTCATTGATAAACAGAGCTGTAGTTGAAACTTTTTTCCATGTCCCGAAAAAGAAATTGGAGGCGGCGATCCATACCAGAGGGACCAGATGGACATCCACTAAGTAACTAAAGTTATGTTATCACCTGCCTGTATATGTGAACCAGACGTGAACGGTAATGTGTTTCTTTTTAATAAACTGCCTGTACACTTACAAAGTTCTCAATGCTTTTGTTTACATGTAGAGACCCTCATTATGCTACTGTGTAAGTGTGGTGCTATTTTGAGCCTTGTTAGTGGTATAGAAATAGCGATTTATTTTTACTGTACGTGTGCCCCGAAGGCTAGCGTTAAACGCTAATTAGCGGTTTGCAATAAAACTGGTCACATTCGACTAGCATGAAAATAAATCCCAGCTAACGGTCGAACTCGGTACACATGTGTTATTAACCCCAGGTTCATTTTGCGCCGGAATTGTCCTTTAAACACGCACGTATTATGAACCCACGTTTTTTTTTTAGGTAGCCAGTCTCCGACATTTAAAAAATATGCGGTTATATTTCACAACTTTTGCGAAGTAGGCTAGGCCTACTGGGAAACGCTGGCAAGAAAGCTGCTGACAGATATTACAGGTATTATAACTTAAACTTAGATAGATATAACTTAGACTTAGAAGATATTTTCTTCCCTAGACTAGGCCAGCAACACACACTGGAAAGATCAACTTAACATGTACAGTATTTCCTCCTGACTGCGAAAACGTTTGCCTTCTTTTTATGTCAGTCCGTGGTTCCTTCATAAATTGCGCAGCAAATTATCAGACGAGTGACAAAAGCACTGCGCATAATTTGACCAGAAGTCTTCATGTCCATAGTTTGTGAAACGATGTTGCGTCCAAGCAAAGATTCTAGATGCCCAGCGCAACTCCAAAAAGGAGGACAAATGAGCGTCCAGCTTGAGGCTGCGCCGGACGCTGGACAGGGCTTTTAAGATCCATATGTCCGGCCTAAATTCGAACGTATGGCCAACCTATCGCTAACTGGCTTACCAACTCTTTCTTCCGCTCACGTAGGCTACCTGCGTATCTCTCAGGCCTCTGCACGAAAACGTCAGGCATATTTGTTCATAGCCTACTGTATTATTACCGTTTTCACACCTTTAACCACACCCATGAAAAACATCTTCAAACTGCAACCACTACACTTCCTCCCGTAGCCTCATAATCACTTATATAATTGCTTTTTAAATACACGAAACCTGATGGAGACATTTCACTCGCTCTCTTGCACTCGCTCACTGGCTGGCGGTCCCATACGCAAATTTAATACCTCCCTTTCGAAAATTCAAGACATCCCAGACAATTTAAGATTTTTTTAGGCCTTAAAAAACGAAAATTGTATTTAAGACTTTTTAAGGATCCGCGGGAACCCTGTTTAAGGTAAAGAACTCTTAAGGGTGCCTTTAAGTCAGGGGCAGTATGCGCCCAGGCTGAAAAGTGTTGCACATGGAAGAATTTGCCCCAAAGAACATTAATATTTGAAGTTATAAAAACTCAAACTGGTCTTCCTTACCTATGGTGATGATCTTACAGATGGGCTTGCTCTGACCCCCCTTTGTCTGGACAGTAATAGCACTGATGGAATATTCTCTCTCTTTATCTAATCCAGAAAAGGAGCACTGAAGAGATTTGGTGCAAACAGTCTTCAGACATTCTCCATCACTGCTGAGGGTCAGCAGGTATGACACCTCATCAACTCCCCTTGGTTTGCTCCAACTCACTGATACTAATGTTGGATCAACCTCCAATGACACATTTTCAGGAGCCGGGGTATCTGAAATATAAAAGAAATAATATAACTGATGCAACAGTATGTTACCATTTTCTTAGAACAGATACACCTACTTCAGTACACCTTAAGTTAACTATACATGAGAGGCTAATAGGGTCATACCGTCATACCCTATCTAATCATCTACATAGTACAAGGTATGAAACTATACCTGTGCGTACAGTTGTAGAGACACATGTACTCTGGCTGCCATCACCGTAGATAATGGCAACAGTAAATGTGTACTTCTCTCCTGGGGTGAGATTCTGAATGTCAACTTGCTGGCCTGGCACAGTGAGAGTTCCATGGTCTGTCTCACTTCTCCATGTCACTCTAAAGCTGTGAGGTTCAGTTAGTCCATCAGGAGCTCCCCAGGTCAGACACACAGAGTCTGTGTTCACAGAAATTAACTGAATTGGTTTGGGATCAAGAAGATCTGGAGGAATAAAAAACAAGAACCAATCAATTCCATATGTAAGGGATAATGTATAGAACGCCAGTCATTATAGCATACCTGCAAACTCAGAAGGGCTGAAAAAGGTGACATATTTCCGAAAGACTGGCGGGTGTAAGTGGTACGCAGCTGTGTTTGGGCCTACAGGATTTTATCTGAGATTTGGTTTCAATAACTTGACGCCCGTTTCATGACGGAAGAAAGGACTATCATATATTGTTTGTATTCCTTGGTGAGCGCAGCGAGGTACGTTTTCATTCATAGTTATTCAGGAAATGTTTTCACATATGTATGGTCTATTTGGCTGTGTAATTAATGTGTCGCTCTAAATGTTTGTTCACGTAATGATGTTTGTAGCCGTGAAAGAAAGTGTGTGAAATGTTTGTATGTATGTTTTCAATACAGTTTTCACGGTGCCAAGGTGACGATGATGGATTAAAAGTTGAACGTATGCTGGTTTGGCGAACTAAATAAAGAACACCTTATGCATCAGTCGAGACTTTTTTTGGATCCAAGGGCTGCTACAGAATCTTTACTCACTGAAACTGTGTCACCACATGGTTATTCTTGCACTACGTTGTTAGTATCTAGTTGTTTTGTAGGAATAGTAGGGGAGACCGGGTATGGTTGTAACATCACCAATTCCACCAATCAGGGATAAGATATGAGCCATGTGACAGTTTCTGACTCCTCAGACTTCCTTAACGATCACACATGGACATTTTCAAGTTGTTAGTGCCATTTATCCCAGAGTAAGGAGAAAAATTCAACATCTGAGGTAAGAAAGTAACTTTTTTTTTTTTTTTTCTAGTGCTTTTACCATTGTAGATACAGTTGTATGAGTTACATCAGGTCAAACTATAGTTTCTCTAGAATGGTGTAGCTCTCTCTTGCTAATGTCAAAGCACCATGCTAATACAGCTAGCTAAACAATGGATAACAGTGGTGGGCAGAGGCGCACCAGAGAATGTCTAATAAGGGGAGAACCTTCACTCTCGGAACTCTTCCGGTGTGGTACTGCATCTAGGGGCGCGGGCGAGTCCACAATGAATGGAGGTCTATGGAGCTGTACCCCTCAAAATCCACTTTTCTCGGGATATCATTTTTTTTCAAGCAATTTGAATATTGTATTCGAAAGGGGAGACAAAGACAATACACTTGGTTGAGTATTATATTTTTTAAAGTCACTTAATTGTTCTAAAAAGCCTTTCAAACGTGTCAATGACGTCATTCATTAGCATGATCATAGCATAGCATCAATGCTAGCGTGTTATGGGCAACAACGACCCAACCTGTAAGAAAACGAAAGGACATGACTCCCGGATTATTTCACTTTTGATTGATAATCCATATCCATTTTGCGAAAAATAAAATAAAATCTGAGGGTTTCAGTTGTTAAATAGGTGAAAACAATAAATGTAGCCATGTAGCTCCATAGGACCCCATGTATTTTGGACTCGCCCGCGATCGCCATCTAGGTGAACTCTGGTGAACTGCAGCCAAATTCGGTTTGTATGGGATTAATAGAGAGTGGGGAGGCTCTCCGTAGACGGGCTCCGGGCGCACCTTGTCAACAGGCAAACCAAGCAACTGCTTGGAGCCCGAGCCGCTAGGGGGCCCCCGACCTGGTCTTAGTGCGTTTGCTGGTGGGTCTTAGTGCGTTTGCCGGTGGGACAAGTGAGATTTTCGTTCATAGAGATTGAATGATGTATTTTGTGTGCTCCTGTCCTGTTGTTTTACAAACAGTACATCTGTACATATGTAGGCCCTATATGGCCTTATAAACAGCGGATCTGTGTTCAAAAGAGTTCAAAGAATCTGCACATATTTTGGCTACTGTGGTAAACGTCAATCGAGGGTGCAGTGATGACGGATCAACATCGGAGTTTGGTATTTAGCCTAGGCTACTCAATGAAGTTATAGTAGGCTAATGTTAATAATTGGCAGAAAGATTGAACATGGTTTGCTACATCTACGACAGTAAACTTCAGCTGGCTAGCGACAGTTACAACTAGTTAAGCAAGGAGATGATTAACGTTTCTATGTTTGTATTAGGGCTGTCTGCCATAACATGTTAATCGCGATGCAGTAAGGACCAAGCATACGCGTTATTTTTTTTAGAACCCGATTGACGCAAAGTGCGTCATAAAACACACCCCTTCTTCTTTGTTACATTGCTCCGGAACTGTTCATTGCAGCGAGATTAAACATTTATTGCGTGACAGAGCAGAAGTGGGGCTTTCCAACGAGACTATGCACTTGTCTGTACAATGAAGTATGAAAAAAAAAAAAATCATGAAATTAAATCAAATTGCATCATATTTACAGTCTACTTCTCTGCGTTCACCAGCGCACCCATTACTCTCGTTTGAATTACTCGCGAACCCGTGATCGCATAGATATGGCAAGCATATCAAACGAAAGAGGAGACACAGGGCTATCCATTAGTATCATTTATATCGATCCTTCTGGCTTATAAAAACAGACGAAGTGACTGCAAAATAATAACGTCATGTACACAAACCAACGTTGCACACCCATTACCCTCGAATTACTCGCGGACCGGACCGGATGAAAGAGGAGACACAGAGCTATCATTTGATACCAAGTACATCCTTCTGGGTTATAAAACAGATGAAGTGACAGCAAAATAATAACTTCATATAGTTGGACTTAGCCCACGTTTTGTCTGTTTTTGTAGCAAATGTTTATAACGCTATCGTGTGTTTGTTTCTCTATGGCAAAGCATGTTCATAATCCGGTTTTGAGATCCTAGCAAATTCCTGCATGGCATCCAATTCAAGGCTCACATTGCATCCCAATTTGTTCAACAAAGAAACCCCTTTTTTGCCTCTACTTTGTTCATGGCAATGCAGTAAAAAGTTCATGCAGAGTGCATACACATAGGCTCTCACAGACTAACAGCAAACTCGGGTCAAGTCAGGTCAGATCAGTTGTGTCACAGATATGGAGCGCAGAAAGGTAATTTTTCATCACTAAAGAAAAAAAAAATGCAATTTATTTCTGTAAGGCGCACACCACATTTTATCTGTAAATTGCTAAGCCCCAGAGAATCCCTCCACCATGGCAAAAGTTACTTTCTTACCTCAGAGAGTCTGCAGGAGAGTCTGCTCTACACACACATGAAAGGCAAGTCGAGCTGCCAGCTTGCAGTGGTGAGATACATGTCAAAATATAAGAATTTTTATAATATGCTTTTTGTATTTTTATTATTTAACATAATAACCTAATGGTGGTATAACATAATGGTGATAACACTTGTCAGTAGGGCCCCCTTGGAATTTTTGCTTGGGGCCCCCACAGACTCTAGAATCGCCTCTGGTGGTGGGGTAGGTTGTAACACATTTTTTGAATATGTTACAACCTGTGGAATGGGGCTAGTAGACCCATTTAATGTCTGTTTAATTTCATCTTTGTGTGTGTGACTGTTCAGCCCTCTCTCTCTTTCCATGAGAGACACAAATACATACACACACAAAAGTATAAACGTTGTGGTTTTTATATTTAGTTTAAAACGATGATCTCCATTCTCTATGTGAAGAACGGATTGTATGGTATACAATATGTTGGTGAATCTATTTTCACACCCTGTGTACCCTGTTTATGCAAAAAATCAGTATATCAAATGGAATTCCATTGTTTTTCTGCATTTTTTTTACCTGTTACAATCTACCCCAATAGGTGTTACAATCTACCCCAGTAGGTGTTGGGTCATTCCACGTCAGTTCAACCAGGGCCCACGCACTTAGGTCTCAAAAAATTCTGAAAAAATTACCAGGTGTACCTATGTTACCCAGGAGACACACTGTAAAATTACTCTTATGTAAGATCAATACTTTCCAAGATACAGCCAGTTTTACAGGGGGAGGGGGGTGTCGATTTTGTTCGGCCTCTTTTTTTTGTCAAAGTTCAAAAGCCCACAGCGCAAGAACTAAACCATGTAGGAGGCTCAAATTTTGCATGCTGGTACATAAATAGGAATAGTATGTAGCAAAATCGTCACGTTTGGTCTGGATAATCCTGCATGGTCATAGCTGTCCCTCAAAGTTGATACAAATTTTATTGGAGTTTTTGGCTGGGCTCTGTTTAAGCCTTCAGAAGACATATTTGTACTCAACATAGGCTCTTGATTTATTTTCCTTACTGAGATAAGTAGAAACACTCTCACAAAAAGCAATGAACAGAAAACAAATCCCTTCAGGGTCTGAACAACAGACCTCACAAGTCTGAAAAATAATTTTGGTTATCATTTTCAGAGCACCCAAACACCTTGTGGGAATATACAAAGATTTTTTAAATATGTTTTTCTTTATTCTCCATGATCCCTTCTTTTTGAAAACACCAATTTGACTTGTGACTTAGTGGCTGGAAATATCGGCCTGACCCGGCCCGCGGGTCAAGTTCAAGGTCAAGTAGGCTAATGATTAAAAAATATATTAAAAAAATGCTTGATCAAGGACCCGGCCCGGCCCGAGGATAGTGGCTGGAAATATCGGCCTGACCTGGCATGCGGGTCAAGTTTGTCTGAGCCTAACTTGTATAACTTTGTACACACTTGTTACTTAGGCCTACTTTGTTAAATATATAATATTTCTGACTATGGCATAGCTTTAGCTCCCCACCCAAGTAGGCTAATGATTAAAAAATATATTAAAAAAATGCTTGATCAAGGACCCGGCCCGGCCCGGCCCGAGGATAGTGGCTGGAAATATCGGCCTGACCCGGCCCGCGGGTCAAGTTCAGGCTCAGCCAGAGTATCTAAACTCTAATGTAAAGTGAATGGGATGCGTCTCCAGCACTGCAACGCACGCAACTGTGTGTAGAAGCCGTTACACTTACTTTTCTGAGCAGTCAGTTCACATTCCTTCATCTGAAGACTCTGTTCCTAAAAGCAAATTACATAAAGCAAGATTTTACTGTCAATATCACATTATTGTATGTTTCTATTCTACTTGTATGTTTTTAAATCCAAAATGTATATCCTACATTATTTTCTACCAGTTCTACGTCATGTCCACTGTGATGTTTTACAGCACATAGTGCACACACTGGGGTCTGGTCAGTCCTGCAGTAGAACTCCAGCTCTCTGTGGTGCTGCTGGCACAGTCTCTGCTGCAGGTCTCCAGTGGCGTCCACCAGCTTGTGTCTCTGCAGAGCTGGAGCTGTGTAGTGATCACTCACATGGGTCTCACAGAAGGAGTCCATGCAGGTCAGACAGGACTTGAAAGCCCTCTTTGGACAAACTGCACAGATCACGCTATCAGTGCAGTCACTAAAAAAAAAACATATTATAATATTAGATTTTTTCCATCATACTTGTTTTTGTGGATTAATATAAAACGACTGAGACTGAAGTTTAAAAGCATAAGAGCAAAGCATATCACATGATGCTGGAAATTGATGCTAATTTTTACACAAAAAACAGGATGCACCAACACAACATTGGTGTTGTTGTCTATAACATTATTCTGATATCATAAGGCATGTCACCACAGAATGAGTCCAGTTGGTCAAAAAAAAAAAAAAAAAATCAGGCCAGTGCTTCAGTAGTCAGGAATCAGGCCAGTGCTTCAGTAGTCAGATGGCCAAAACTGAGAGAAAATGTTCCCACAAGCCATAACACTCCTTTATATGGACATGCCTCTCACAATTATAGAAACTCGGAACTTAAAATGATATGGCTGTTTTACGCTAATAGTACACACACCGGGTACTTTTTTATTCTGATTGTTCCTATTAGACGCAGTGGGACACTTAGCGATTTCTAACACATAACACTTTCTATAACATTCAGTGAATATCTTCTCATGGTCCGCTAGCTCTCCATTCTCTGAGCACATTGTAAAAAATCCTGTCTTTTGTACACAGCTCTGGCTCCATGAACTAAACTAAAAACAAACAAAGTGGTGTTGCCTGTCAATAACAAAACACTATCTGAAGTTTCTCGGGAAGCATTGAAGAGAGAGGTGAGCAAATATAATGTAAGTTGTTTTGGTCAATAGCCTCTACTAAGAAACATAAATATCAACAAACGCAGACTAATTTTGTTGTGACGCGCACCATGTTCAGAGACATTAGTTTCATTAATTTCAAGACATTCAGATGAAAATAAGTCTAGGACAATCATGTGCTACTGTATATTAGTATGACTGACAGCTTACAATCAACCATAATTCATACCCTTGTGTGAATTCCTCTGTATATTTAGGAGGTTGATTCATTGATGAATTACTCTGGAAGGACATTATACTAGACACTGAAGAGGGTGGTCTGGCATGATGAATGCTGTAAAAGAAAGTATGCCTATAAGGTTATATTGTCAGGCAGTAATTGTGAAGCAACATTTGTGCATTCAAGTGAGGGGAAGTGGGAATGAAGTGGTACAGATACGCAGGCTAAACTAAGATTTTTCTGAGGGGTATTCCCGAAAGCAGGTTTACTGGCTTAACTGGGTATGTTAATCCAGAGTTAGCGGTAAACCTGGGATTTCAGTTCCAGAAAGCTCAAAAATGATCAGGCTATGTAAGTAACTATGGTAACATAGGCTCTGAACTTAACCTGGTAGGGGATAGGTTTTGTTCAGGTTATGTTCAATTATGTTCGGTTATTTCAGTGCATGTTCAATCAGGCCGCTATTTTTACACTTGTTACACTTCGGACGAAGGTCCGATTGACAAAGAAGCACAAAATCATGTAATATTCATCCGTGCAATTCACCGTGAGAGGGCGATAAGACCACGACATCACATGATAGCCTATCCATTCTTTTCCAAACAAGTTTTTCAAGAGCGCTAGAGTTTTTCAGCTGAATCCTAAATATAGGCTACTTGAAAAGCAGCATGGTGGATTAGAAATGTAGCCTACACCATAGTGGACATTTGTGTTTGGCTCACCAGACAGATGGACAAACCACATCTCAGACACATTGAAGATATAGCCTAATTAAAACAAGTACAGTACAAAAAAGGGGAAACATAGCATAAGTAAACATTAAATAAGTTTAAATATAGCTGTACAGCTCAGCCGGGTATGCATGTTGTCACTAAGTTTGGTTAAGAATGCTGATGGCATTTGGGATAAAATATTTTTTTAATAGGCTACACACGCTCTCCGACTGGGAGTTTTTGTAGTGTTGGAGACGCAGAGCATATCGGCAAGCTGTCGGTCGGTGCGTAAAGTTTGCTTTGCGCTAAAGCAGTCCCTGCGCAACTTCATTCGTTTTCCTGGACACAACCCCACGAGGATCATTAATGTGTAGTTTCACCAACTGGCAGGTCAGCATCACTTATTAAATTTTCCAAATGTGCACTGAAATGTGTCCAATAGGCTACCCATGCCTTCCGACAGTCACCCTTCCGATGATGGAGCGCAAAAGTTTAACTTGGCCCACAGCTGCAGAACCCGTGTTAAAATAGAAAATTACATTTGGGATTCTCAAAGAATTCTATGGCCCACTCAATCTGTGACAAGGTAGGCTAGTTTAAGAAAGCATCATTCAAAGCAGTCAATAAAATATGTGATGTCCAGTGAATTATTTAATTGTGCTTTTGACATTAAATAGGCTATCCTAAACGTACGCATTTACACGGTCAGTTAGGCTATTCTCTGCCAAGCAAGGTCTCGGACGCAGGCGCTTAAGTATTGCTCTTTTTTTTGTTATTACAGTTCTCTCCTCGTTAGCCTCGACTACTCCGCCTCTGAAAAATAGAGTGCTCTTCGTTTCGCCGGTTTCACTCATTGTTTCGACTCTCAGTAGATGATGAAGTTCGCTGTGAACGCGCACAACTCTAGGTTAT
The DNA here is from genome assembly GCF_018492685.1 of Alosa sapidissima. Taxonomy (NCBI): domain Eukaryota; kingdom Metazoa; phylum Chordata; class Actinopteri; order Clupeiformes; family Clupeidae; genus Alosa; species Alosa sapidissima. The sequence goes on from NC_055961.1 coordinate 2,384,402, forward strand.
CTAACACAGGGTTGATTGAACTAACTGGTAACCGGTGTTTTGGAACCGACAGCTCGGGTTTAGTCGCCACAGGTTCAGACAACCCAGAGGTTAAGTTTTATCTCAGTGTTTGTTAAACCTCCTTTCTGGAATACCCCTCAGGACCACAGTTGAAATAAAGTCATAAGAGAAATGTCCCAGCATACACCGGCACAATGGAAAAACATGACAGTACAAGCAGACCAAAAGACACATTCTTGTAACATTTTGGATCATAAATTAAGACAATCATTGTTTTGTTACATTCAATCTTTTGGCCAAATATTTAGGATCCAGATCCTCATAGGAAAGTTTTCCAAAATCGCTGTTTTAACGTCACATCATTATTACTGATTTGAACGATAGTCACACATTTGTACATATTTCCATGTGTGATGCCCCGTGAGTTGACGGCATACCATGTCCGAAATGTAACTAATGTCCAGCAGCAGTAGCAAAGGGGTAGGGGAAGGGCATAACAATCCAGTGTTTGTAGAGGTAGTCATATACCTCTGTTTCCCTAATAGCATAAATCCAATGCTGGATTTATGCTATTTATTCACAATTACTGAGTTAAACATACACATAGTGTTTCGTAAGAATCCTGTTCATGTTGCACAGCACTTGAAATTACATTATTTTTGTGTCTATTATGAAGCACAAACACAGTATAAATGTTGCCCCCATTGCGTAGCTTTGTAGCCACCTGGCTGCACTATTTATCATCAGAATACTCCAGTGTAGGCCTGCTGTTTGTTTCTCGTTTGTCTCCAGCGTTCAGGTGCGCTTGTGGGTGTGGCCGGCTCATTAGGGCTAATGTAGTACACTGGCTCCGGCTTTTGAGGTGACTGCTCCGTGTCTCCAGCAGACCCTGTTTGCTTACACTCATTTTTTAACAAGCAGCACATCGCCATCTCTACAACGCCCCTAAACCACTGACTACTGATCCACTCCCGTTCGACCCATTTGTACCAACAGTACTGGGTGACTTCGAACAACAGGACCCTATATTGTAATCTGCCGGAGTTCTTCTTCAAATTGAATCTAGCCAAGAAAGACACACATTTAAAAATAGACCTTGTCTGGTATCACAGGATAAATTATGTAGTGGTACATACGCAGTTGTTTGTGTCAATACCCTCGTAAATGTAGGAGGTAGGTCCATTGAGCGCATGGACATCACACTGGGCACTGGAGAGGGTGGTCTGGGATGAGGACTGCTGCAAGAAACAAGCAGTTTAAGAATCTCAGGAATTTAGGGGATCAATGAAAAAAATCTTAAAACATATGTACAGTAAGTCATTAAATGTCTTATGCTTATCAGAATGTTTTTCTAATTTCATCTTTAAATATTTTCTGATAAAACCCTGTCTGTATTTTTCTCTCAATAAATGAATCCAATTAGATGTACTGTTACTATCTTAGATGGAATCTAAGCAGTCTTGTAGCAAAATATCCTGTGAAAAACCTTGTGCTTTGTGTCGATTCCCCTGTGTCTGTAGGCTGTTCCATTGATGCATCGCTCTGAAAAGACATCTCACTAGAAGCTGGAGGAGATGGTGCATGATGAATACTGTAGGAAACAGACAGGTTTATACCCCTCAGCAATATACCGGATCAACACTGTTATGTCTCTTAAATTTGCCAATATGTGTTTTGACATATTAAGTGCAATCGCTATTGTGGTTGTGTGCGAGAATGTTCACAGGGGATATAAAAGATAAGGGGATGTGGAGCCAGTATAACATTGTAGCAAAAAAAAAAAAACCTACTGTAGAAAAACCTCTACTTAAAATGTTGACGTCCATTCTGCTGTCAGATTAATATTTGGACGTAACAGCTTCAAAATCAGTACTCCTTCCCCTGTAGAACTATGGGAGAACATGTTCCTTCCATTTCACTCATATTTTTTTGCTCATCTGGTCACTACATCCTTTGACTTTTTCTGGCTTTCCCTTGTGCTGTCTGTGTAGTGGATGGATGCATTTCCACCAAAAAAGGTCCTAAACATTCTTTTTATAACACTTGAAAGCAATGGTAAGATCACACTATTTAAGCAGTTTTGGTCACCAAAACAATGAAACCTTTAACACCGAGGTACAGAACTGTGATTTTTGAGTACCATTACATCCCTACAAACAACCTTAATTTCTTAACACATGAGCCAATTCTGCCATGCCTTGCAGGAACAGTGAGATTATAAGTATCACAGGAAAATAAGGCCACCCTTAATAATATTTTTGTTTGTAGTAACAGCCTATAAAAAGGTAGGTAGGTCTATGTTTTTTTTTTCAAGTTTCAAATAAAAAAAAGTAACATTTTGTTCATTACGTAGGTATGAATTTAAACAAATTTGCATAACGTGACGTCACTGACTGGTAGGGCTGTAACAATACACCAACCTCATGATTTGGTTTGTATCACGATTTTTGACCCATGGTTAACAAAAATATTTTTAAGGATGGCCTAAACAAGAAAGCACACTTGAGAAGGCCGAGCATTTTAATCAAACTGGCCGAATTTCATCAACATCGGTGAGACAACATATCACCACACGTTTGGTCCTCTCATGGACACACTCATAGCAACAACCCCTTTAGAACTATGGATCTGGTGTGGAGACCCACTGTCAAAATAGCAAATGCATTCAGTTCATTTCATGCCCAGCATCACACTGTTCATTCATGCTGCAGCAACAGACAGGACTTATTCCTCATTTGCACCCCAACATTATGTTTCAGTAGTATCTTCATTCTCTCAACTTACTTTGTTGTTGTGACCAGATTCTTCGTAATTGTGCTTCTTTCTTTGGCAGCAGGGTTGACGGTCTCATTCTGGTGGCTCAGGGGAAGACTCCCTGCTAAGTCTCCTTCAGGGACACTCATTTTGATGACAAATTATTCATGGATCTGTTTGGTTTTCTGTGAATCCAGTGTCACATGATGTGTCTACAGGTAAAATGACACAGTAGGCCTACTGTATAAATATACTTTCAGAAGTATTTCACAGTATTCAAAGTATGAAAAGTTGACACTTTCATGGGGGGCGTTGTATCGCAACTGCCTTATTTCCCCGATCCCACCCCATCTCTCTCATTAGAAAGCTAGATACTGCATCGTCCGTAGAGTTCTATACGTGAACACGGCCACCATATTGCCATTGCCATATCTAGCTTTCTAATATGCTCCGGTGGTTCGCATAGCAAATTATTCACAATGATATAGGTGGAGGACATTTAGCCAGCCTACTAGTAAGAGTCGGTTGGACTATTAGGAAGTGAAGTATCTCAAAGTAAAGCAGGCCTAGCCTAAAGATAGTTATTTTCGAATTTAGGTCCGTTTTTGTACGACATCAAGTCTAAAAAGACGAAATAGCCTAAATTGCTACTTCGGCCAGGATAGCCTATAAGCCTACTGACTAGGCTAAGCCTATCAGTCTCGTGATCAATATCATATATCAATAGAGTGCATCGTCGATTAGTCGATGAATCAAAATGCATGGCCATTAATGAACAGGCCTAATCTAAATAATGAGAAACTAATGATACTTTAAGAATAGAATTAGGCCAACTTACTTCTCCGAGTCATAGGCCTATGCAAAATGGCAATGACACAACTTTGGTTTCGCTTTCACCTATAGGGAGAGGAAGTAAAAACCAGCGCCCCAAGTGGTTGCGTTCCTATCAGAATAGGCCTAGACCTATTTTTTTTTTTTTTTTTTTTTTAATTGTGAAGTCAACTCAAAAAGTTATCCACCAAAAATATTTTTCAGTGTGTATACAGTAATAATCTTCTAACTGTGAAAATATAAGGCCCTATTTTGCCTTATTTCAAAAAATCGAAATCGCTCTTTTTGTTTCATAAACGGACTACAAAAGAAGTCACGTGACTTTACCCTTCGACGTTAGGGGAGAACTGGTACAATTGTAAGAGGTACAAATGTAACAGTGTTTTATTCTCAAGATATGGTGTAGCTACGGAAACGTAAACAGACACATATCATGTAATTATGTATAATCTTACAGCCATCCAAATATGAATGGTCTACTATAAATACGACCAGAGATGAGATATTAAGCAAAAAGGTGCAAATTCAAGCATCGCAATTTTTTATTTATTTTTTAACTGTTTCTTTAAGTTTGCTTCGTGAAATTTGAGCATGTGGACTTCAATCACACGTCATTCATATCTTCGGTCCCTCTGTTTCAAGTTTACATGAGTGCCATTTGATTTATATAGTACAGCAAATGCAATTGTGGGGATCTACACAAACAGGCACACATAGCTGCATCACATCCACACAACACCTAGGATCACATGATGTCTTGAAGTCACATGACTAATTAGGAAGTGATAAGTGTTTGCTGGCTGCAAGTCAGATTCTCTTTGTGTTGGTGCTGGACACTATTGTGCGAGTTGGGCTTCACTTTTCATACAGGTACTGTTGGTCATGGTAGAGCATGTTTAATCACTGCCATTTGAATTTTAATACTTATTTATTTCATTTTATCAGGGTAATTTCTAGAAGGTTGTGTCTACTCTTCACGGAGGACACAGGCTTCTGCATGGAGTTTTAACATTTGTGATCACCTCATTGTGACCTGAGCTGATGGGCTGCATTGGTAAATTTCTTAATATGCACATTTTCCATTGAATGTTTTATATGTTGTATGTTGTTGTATGAACATTCACCTTTTTGCCCTCATGTGTCAATGAGCTGTGGACAGTTCAGCATATTGAAAAGTAGGCCTATATTTTCTAGCTATGTTTGAGTGTGTAGCCAGTTGCATTCTCGCTCTGTGTCTCCTCCTGCTTACCTTACACACTGGTCTCTAACGAAGGGGGCGGGGCAGGCATGTAGCTATCCATTCATTCAGATCCTGGTATTAGGCCATGGTATAAAGGTGCCTATAGTAGGTCGGACTGTCTTCCTCTCTGTCTCTCGCTCGGTTTGTCCCTGGGTTTCACGCAGGAGCCAATCGCCAGGTATGTTGCAATTTCGCTGCATTGGTTAAGCTATTCATGCCTAGTTTTAATACTTTACTCTTTCCATCTGTAGCTCTGCGTCTCCCTTACTCTGCTGTGGCTGTATGGAACCTGACCTGTCTAGCATTAGATAACTCTCCCCTGCAGGTATGCATTTCCAAATATTTATTATCTCCCTTTATTAGCCTTACGGAGTCTTAATTGCTCTTTGTTTATGTATGCTTGCAGCTTATGACGACGGCACGGCGTGTCTGTTTTAAGCGTTCTTTAGGCCTACTGGCTAATCAGTGACTGCAAGTGTTTGGTATGTATGAAACCGGAATGTTGTAGCTTTTGGTGTGGCATTTGAGACACTTTGATACACTCTAAGTGTTGACTATTTATGTTACAGGTAGCATGGCTTCGTCAAGTTTGCTTGTTTAGTGCGGTCACGCTGCTGTCTTGTCCATAGCATTAGTTTTCACTTATTTTTGTGTTTACGTCATCACAGCTCCTCCGTGTCGCGGTAGCTGACCTGTTTGTGTTGCTCTTTTGCTTGATTGGGATTTCACAGGCGGGTTTGTTTTTGTTTGTTTTTGTTTGCTGGTCTGTTTTGCTTTTGCCTTAGTGTGTGTGATCGTGTTTTCTGAGTTTGTAGTGTGTCTGCATGCCTAGCTTTTATCCCAGCGAGGATTATTTCCCTGGCTCAATAGCTTTACATCTTTAATTGGTATAACCTACATGCTGGTGTTTGTGGTTGCTGTGCTCCTTTTTGATCAGTTTATGTGTTGGCAGGCCTGTGGGTTATCTTCGGCGGGGGGTAACTAGTCACCTGGTGGCGGGCTTGTGAACTTCACTTTGGAGTGTACTATGGAATATCGGTGGTGGTTTGCTGTGACAATGGTGTAACCAAAGATCCTTGATTACTAGCTCCGCTTGAACCCTCTCTGGTGTAACACTTTTCTGCAGTGAGAGTGCACGTGTGGACACCTTCCTTGATAGTCTGCTTCCCCCCATCCAGGTAAGCCCCACCTGCCAGTATAATTTTCTGTTTTATTTTGGTGTGTGCAACATTCCCAGCTGATGTGTTAGAATTGCTTGTGCTATTTAACTCATGTCATGCATCCTATACGACAGTAAAAAGATACAATAAGAACACTAAAATAAAGTGTATTTTTATGTTTCTAACCCCTGCCAGTTATTTTCAGTTTCAGCAACAGATCACACCACACTCCCCCCCCCCAACAGTGCTTTCAATAAACGGACATTTGATTTGATTGGAATTCACGTGTCTGCCTTTTTGTATTTGAACCTGTGCATATTGATGACTAAACTGGGTTCAGGATACCTGGTGTATTGTTCTGGAGTCCCTGGGCATTAGGTCCAGGGTGGCGTAGTCGACACAAACAATCTCCACTATCGATCCGGTCACAAGTGGACTATGCTATGTTGTTTAATGAGGCTGGCAACTAACACGCTTGTTCTCTCCTGAAAAGGGACCAGGCCAGCCACTGTTTTCCTGTAATTAGTATGCATTTCTTTATTGTGTTTGTTTGGTTATCTGACTTTGCCTCTGGGCCTACTACCCATGTGCCCCGATCATAGTAGCATTGTACATTAACAAGTGGTGCTATTGATGCTGGTGGTTCTCCTCCCTAACTATGTCCTCTGCTTAGGCTATCGCTGTACAAGGCCGGATCCACACTGATGCTTTGCCCCTTCTTGCCAAGGGACCACATTGGGAGACACTGTCTTGGTGTGTACTATAACTACAACACGTTGTGATATTTTGTAGTGGTATCGAAAGACCTTAAGTGTGTAGTGCTTGCTGCAACAGGACACGTGTGACATTTTGTAGTGGTATCTGAAGATCTTGAGTAGTGCTTGCTGTGTTGCATGCGTCGTCTGGTGTTGGGTTGCTGTCTCCTGTTGTTTTTTCTGTCTCACCAGGGTCCTCCTGAGCAGGGGTTTTGCATTGGCTGATCCGACCTTCCTAGACTGAGGAAAATCCACCAGTTTATAGCAGTATTTTAAGATTTAGAACTTTTCTACTCCTTTTGTACTAAATTGTAATAAATTTGAAATACATTTACATATCTGCCTCTTGTCTACTGTCCCTTTGCGGGGAACATATAGAATTAGCCACACTACATTCAGGGAAAGATCTGTGGGTCCTCCTGCCCATCATCAGGGGGTGGCGTAGTCAGACTAAAGAAGGTATACCGCTTGACGGGTACCACACAATTAAATGAAAATAAAAACATGACCTGTGCAGGTCAGTTGTAACACCATTATCTATGGCAAAATGAACTGATTTTATCGCGCATGCGCTAACATCGCATGCGAGTTATGGATTATGATTTGTGTGCCGCGATCACCCAATTAAAGTTAACACAGCAACTTGAAATATCACTGTTGGACCAAATGCTTCAGACATGTAAGAAATAAGCAGTTTATCAACTATATTTACTGGTTTTATCAAGTGGATATGGCCATAATATTTAGCATATTTTTGTGAGCTAGCATAACACACAGTCTGCAATGGCTAATCAATAATGCAATAAATTAGCTGTAACAGTCATACATTTGGACTTTTTTTGTTGATTTTATATGAAAACAGATGCTCTTTCTTTAACCCAGCAGTGTTTTGTGTTAAATGTTATGGGATTCACAATTTTAGCACTGTTAGATTCATTAGTTGGGTTAGCCCCTTGAGCCGTGGATCTGCCCAAGGTTTCTTCCTTGGTAAGGGAGTTTTTCCTTGCCCCTGTTGCTCTTGGGTGCTCCTTGTTGGTGCCCCCCCCCCAATTCCAATCCTCCCCCACCTTTCTTATGCAGCCCTTGCCACTTAATCTACTAAATCCCTCTTCTACTGCACTTTTTACCCCCCCCCCCCCCACTTTGCACAAATAGGCTGACACCAGACATAATTTCACTGCATTTCTTACTTCCAGTAACTATATGCATGTGACAATAAACTTCCTTGTATCCTTGTATTAGCTATACTGTTACAACTGTACCGCACTTTTTTATGGCTGCGTCAAGGTTGTAACAAAGGGCCTTCATGTCGCTGTTAAGTTAAATTATTGACAAACTATAACATATTTTTTAAATTCTGTTTTAACTTTCATGTAGTAGACATGTACGACTCTGTTCTGGTCAAATTTCACATCCCTCAAGTCTATCGTCTTTGTGTAAATCGAGTTTGAATTGGAAAAATAAAAAAGTGTTACAATTGTGCCGGTGTTATACGGTACTGGCTTTCATGTTAACTGGCTGGACTGTTTACTTTGCCTCTGGAGTTAAACATGTCTCTCTGAAGCTCTGTTCTAGAATCTTTGCTCTGAAGTCTGTCCCCCGTTGCTAAGCAACATCAAATAAACGAAATGACAGTCTTCCAGTATTAAATGTGTACGTGTGATTACGAATGGATGTGTGTGGTTTGCAATTAGAAATAACATTTCCAATAATTTCCCATGATAAATTACATAATATTTGCACCTTCCTTCCTTGTGAAGCTCACACTAATTCCACCGCATTTAGTGAAATGTAATACAACGTTGCCACCTAGCGTTCAGATGTAGGCTATTTAAGATTAACGTGGCATTTCCTGCTTATTCTTTTGTCAACACCATGCTTTTAGTAAAAAAATCTTTTTATCATAGTTCCCTCTTCAATGAGCGATTACCAGCTCGTTTTTGTAACAGAGATAGCTGTTTATTGTCCCTAGGTTTACAGAAACACCTATTCATATTAATACGTAGCCTATGGAGTGCTGCCGACCACTGTTCATTATGGCCCAGAATGCCTTGCATGTCTTTACAACAAAACAACACAGTAAAACCTAATTTCCCGTAAACATATGAATTTGCATAGTTGTAACATTTGTAATAATATTCTCCCATCATGATATTTAACAATAATGAAAAATTTAATTTGAATACCGTCAATGTGAAAACAACTCTATTATGTAAGCTATATATAGCTACTGTTCTCCTTGCTATTTCAGTTTGCAAGTCCATACTATCCCATGGCAGAGCAAGGATTTCATGAGTGGGAAAGGTTGCCCGGAGACATTGTGGCTGCCCAGAGGCATTGAGCATACTTGGAAGGCATTGTGATAGAAGGTGAATGGTGAGAGTTACCAAATACCTGTGGGTGGTTTGCAGAATGATGGAAACTTTTGGAATATTTCTTTTTTTTTTAGCTTATGCACCCTCACATTGGAGTCCCCAGTTCATATACAAAATTTGGTATCGATATGTGACAGTGTTCCTGAGATATGGACGACTTCCTGTTTCAGAGCTTCGCCACCGATTTCGTTTGGCTGTGACGGGCAAACGCTTTCGAAAATCAAAAATCCTTCCGGTAACTTTTGTGAGGCTTGGTCCAAGGATAATGTACGTCAAGTTTCGTGGCGTTCGGACCAAATTTGTGACCTGTGAAAATTTAGTTTCGCTTTCTGTTCAATCCAATATGGCGGACGAACGACACGCCCACCTGACGTCATCTTCAGCCATGCAAAAAAATGGAAGAGTGTGCATGTTTGAGGGTTGCTGAAGAGTGCTATGGAGATTGCATTATTTGCAAAAAATTTAGACAAGATATCCTTTATAGTGCAACAAAAAGAAACATTCTCCAGTGCATCATTACTGCATATGCTGAAAGGGAAGTGGACCTAGGACAAATCCTCAGCTATGAACTGATTAATGTCCCTGTACTGTAGCTATTGCAGATAGCGATGGTTATTTGTGAAGTGGAAATAAGTATATCCTCACTCAAGTGCTATCTAGCAATGTGGAATGTCCAGTAGTGATCACTGCAAAAACTGCTCATTCAACACTATTCAACCAAATTTTGCTGCTCTTATTTTTTCATTATTATATGTGCCCTCTTATTTACTTATTTACTTACTTTTTTGTTTACTTGAATGTTATGTTTGTCTGTGGACTTAAATTGGAAAAATATGTCTTGTCTTCACCGTGGGATAGTGAGAAACGTAATTTCGATCTCTTTGTATGTCTGGAACATGTGAAGAAATTGACAATAAAGCTGACTTTGACTTTTAGATGCTCAAGATCTAGTTATGTCTAAGGACACCCATCTGACTGCAGCACATTTAAGAAGAATGCAGGAAAGTTTGTAAGGAACTTTTGTATTGTTATTTGGTATTTGTTATGTGGTAGCAAATGATGTTGACTATCAAAGAAATAGACCTAATGTAGGAATGCAACAGATACGCTCAAGGCAATCCAAACTTTTCTCATCTGTTGTTCCTCATTGGTGGAACACACTGCCAGTTCCTACAAGGGCAGGGACATCCCTCTCCGTTTTCAAAAAACTCCTGAAGACCCAGCTCTTTAGAGAACATCTCCTTTCATAGCACCACTTACCTTGAACTTAGTCTTGAACTGACACTCAACTGTTTAAAACTCACTGATGCACTTATTCTTACTGTACTCTACCGTTTTTAAATTGTCCTAAAATTGTTGAGAGAATTGCTTTAAAACTTAACTGTTACCATGTTGTTTGTCGCTTTGGTTAAAAATGTGTCAGCCAAATGTAATGTAATGTAATGTAAAAATGGTGTAGGCCTTTCTGATTAAGACCCAAAGAGTGGTTGAAACATACTTATTAAATTACACTGGAGCAAAGAAGACCATCTTCACTTTTTTCCCTTTGCAACTGTCAAAGAAATCCCATAAACACAGGAAGGCCTAGAGTATACATCAGATGGCCTAAAGCGGGGATGTCAAAGTCAAATACATTAGAGGGCCAAAAAAACAAATTTGCTACAAGCCGAGGGCCGGATTGGTTCAATGTTTATTAAAACATATTAAAATGACTGCACGTAACCTATTGAACCAAGACGTGTACTGTATTTTATTTAATGATTAAATGAATAATGACTGTGACTGAAGGCAAAGTTTTCACAGAAATGTACGATTTTTCCCATCCTCACAGACCTTGTCATAAAACTTGTTTAAATGATCATACGATGCCTCCTTGCTGCTTTGTCGTCTACATCAGCCTTTCTCAAACTTCTTTGACCTGAGGCCCAGTCAAGGCATACTTTGGGGTCATAGGGCCCACCTACATGAACCCATGAACCCCTCCTCCCACCCCCCATCAAATTATCATAATGATATCACAATTATTATTATTTTTTATACTATATTGCTATACATGCACTTCAAAACAGTCAATGTTTAAAGTGCTAAGATTGTTCACAAAAGTTTGTGAAAACATGCACATCAGAGTACTGCTTTACTAATGTAAAATATAATTAGGCCTACAATAGTTTCATTGTTTTTGCATTGTTGCATGATGCTTGCATGAGAAATACTTCTCAAAACAACAGCGGTTATATGGGTGTTGTTGTTTTGGGATGTTTCCCTCATGCAAGCATCATACACTGATAGAATATTTATATGTTATTTAATTACATTTAATTTGAATGCCTGAATGTAAGGATTCAGGAAACACAATACCAGCTTTTGTGAATGGTAAATGGCGGATCAGATAATGCGTAAATCACTGATCTGGAGATCTTTAACTAAGACTAATTAATAGCTGACTTTAATACTTAATGCCAAACAGTGTTTTATATAGTCTGTGCTCTGTTTTTTATGGAAGTTGCATAAATCCACGTCGTTCTATTAAATGTCGTTTCATAATTAAATAGCCTTCCAATAGGTTGAAGCTTAGCTTTGCTACCAACGGACTTAATTCTATGCCTCTATGTTTGATGACACCAAACAAGTATTTCCTACTAATTGCAGAAATGTTTGTTTTCTTTCTCTGTCCGCGGCTCCTTGATCAATTGCGCAGCAAATTATCAGACGATGACCCGGGAATAATTTCACTCTGCAGACCATTGTCCACATTGCGGAGCAAAGAGAGTGGGAGTGGCAAAGAGGACAGTATCTAGTGGTGGGTACTTCTATAGATGGGTGGAATTTCTGTTGTATTTACCGTGCCTTTGTTTGTAAAATACCCAAACTATGTTATCAGTGTCATAAAACAAAATAATAAACTGACACATTATTATAATATTGGATCATGTAATAATAAAGAATCTTTAGCTTCTGTTGGCTACTGCTGGGGTTATGTTTTTGCAGGTTTGATGGGCAGTGATGCTCGAGTTTCACAGATGTTTTCAGACACTACTATGTAGGCAAACATGCCACTGTCAGTGTGTACACTAAGAAGTACTTAATCAATAGGCCTATTTGACTGTTTATCCTGTTCAGTCTTTGTAAGGAAAATGATGGTAGTAGTCCTGGACAGTGCCTCAGTGGGTCCAGTACCAGTTAAGCCATGCAGATTGTCCTGGTATAGATGATAGTATTCTGCAAAATGTATGTCTCACCATTAGTTACTTTCCTGTAAATGCTATTGTGATGCTCAGCTGTATTACTTTTTGCAGCCATGCCAGGAAAGACAGAGACTCCCAGAGCAGCAGCGAGAGGGACAGTAGCAGAGACACCCAGGGCCAGGGCAGCAGAGACGGATACATAACAAAACAGACATACAGAATAATAAATAATAAAAAAGTGTCATAGTTTAATGAAATAAATGACCAGTTTTTTAAAATGTTTCCGAGAGGGGGTGGGGGTTTTGTTCAGCTGTAATTTTAAATTTCCATGTACTTTGAACTTTGAAAAAAATAAAATATTTTTTCATCAGTCCTAGTGCTACTGGACCTTAGTGCAGCATTTGACACTGTTGATCACAATATTTTACTACACAGACTAGAACACTGGGTTGGATTTACAGGCATAGTTATCAGCTGGCTAAAATCATATCTACAAGAAAGGAGCTTCTTTGTTGCCATCGGAAACTGTACCTCAACACCAACGTCCTTGACCTGTGGTGTTCCCCAGGGGTCGATCTTGGGGCCACTATTATTCAACCTCTATATGCTCCCACTTGGACAAATCATTCAAAATAATTTGATTTCATATCATAGCTATGCAGATGACACACAAATTTACTTAGCTCTATCACCAAACAACTATGGTCCTCTTGAATCTATGTGTCAGTGTATAGAACAAATCAACACCTGGATGTCTCAAAATTTTCTTCAGCTGAACAAAGAAAAAACTGAAGTAATTATATTTGGTAAAAATGAGGAAAGACTTAGGGTTGCCACTCTCCTTGACACAAAAGGGTTGAAGGCAAAGGATACTGTTAAAAATCTTGGTGTATTAATTGACAGTGATCTAAATTTCAACAGCCACATGAAAGCGATAACTAAATCAGCTTTTTACCACCTCAAAAATATTGTCAAACTCAGAGGGCTGATGTCAAAACATGACTTAGAAAAACACATTCATGCATTTATCTCCAGCAGGGTTGATTACTGCAATGGACTGTTCACAGGCCTTCCTAAAAAGACTATTAAACAGCTTCAGGTGATACAAAATGCAGCAGCTAGGACTCTAACAAAAACTAAAAGAACTGACCACATTACTCCAATTCTTAAGTCCTTGCACTGGCTTCCAGTAAGTCACAGAATTGACTTTAAAGCACTATTGCTTGTTTATAAATCAGTAAATGGAGCAGGACCTAAATACTTGTCAGACATGCTTCAGCAGTACACACCTTCTCGTCCTCTCAGGTCCCAGGTGAAAAACCTGCTAGTAAAACCTACAGTTAGAACTAAACATGGTGAAGCAGCTTTTAGCTGCTATGCGGCTCAGCTGTGGAACCAACTTTCGGATGACATTAAAAAGGCCCCAACTGTAGCCAGTTTTAAATCTAGACTTAAGACCAAACTGTTCTCAGACGCTTTCTGCTAACTGTGCCGAGTTACAAATTCTGAATCTGCCTCGATAATTATTCTACTTTGTCTTTTATTACTTTTTTTACTACTTTTGCCTTTGTTTTTGCTTACTAATTATTCTTTATTTTTAAATGATTTTACCTTGTGTTTTATGTTTTCTTTTTATTATGATCTTTACCTTTTAACTATTCTTTGACTATATTGCCCTTCTATGCTTTTATTTGTTATTATCGTTTGGTTTTGCTTATGTAAAGCACATTGAATGACCTCTGTGTATGAAATGTGCTATATAAATAAACTTGACTTGACTTGACTTGACTTTTTTCTTACAAACTTGCTTGGCTTTGATGTATACTATACTATTATACATTATATTATATACTACAAGCTGTGTGCTTGTATTATAAATGTATAAATTGATTCAAATTAATGGTTATATGCATTTATTCTTTGAAATGTAGGGTTTTATTTGTAAAAGTGGAGATAGAACCTTATAATTCCGAAGTGAATCAGAGCTCTCAGAATTATAAGGTTCTATCTCCATTTGGTCCATCTTAAAAAATCCCATTTCCAAATGTGCCAGGATTTTGATATTCTATCCTCAAAGTACCTGTAGGGTGATGGCCTTGTTGAGCTATAATAGTAGATTATACTACATAACAGTTTTGCCAGCTGGGGTGTAAAAACTTTGATGCTCAATATCTCAGAACTACCCTAAACGGAGATAGAACCTTTTAATTCTAAGCTCACGATATGATGCCTCCTTGCTGCTTTGTCGTCTACATCAGCCTTTCTCAAACTTCTTTGACCTGAGGCCCAGTCAAGACATACTTTGGGGTCATAGGGCCCACCTACATGAACCCACCCCCTCCTCCCACCCCCCATTAAATTATCATAATGATATCACAATTATTATTATTTTTATACTATATTGCTATACATGCCCTTAAAAACAGTCAATGTTTAAAGTGCTTAGATTGTTCACAAAAGTTTGTGAAAACATGCACATCAGAGTACTGCTTTACTAATGTAAAATACAATTAGGCCTACAATAGTTTCATTGTTTTTGCATTGTTGCATGATGCTTGCATGAGAAATACTTCTCAAAACAACAGCGGTTATATGGGTGTCGTTGTTTTGGGATGTTTCCCTCATGCAAGCATCATACACTGATAGAATATTTATATGTTATTTAATTACATTTAATTTGAATGCCTGAATGTATGGATTCAGGAGACACAATACCAGCTTGTGTGAATGGTAAATGGCGGATCAGATCATGCGTAAATAACTGATCTGGAGATCTTTAACTATCTTTAACTAAGACTAATTAATAGCTTTCGGCTGACTTTAATACTTAATGCCAAACAGTGTTTTATATAGTCTGTGCTCTGTTTTTTTATGGAAGTTGCATAAATCCACGTCGTTCTATTAAATGTCGTTTCATAATTAAAGGTTGAAGCTTAGCTTTGCTACCAACGTGCACACGCATGCGTTGAATAAACTCTCATACCACGACTTAATTCTATGCCTCTATGTTTGATGACACCAAATTAACAAGTATTTCCTACTAATTGCAGAAATGTTTGTTTTCTTTTTCTGTCCGCGGTTCCTTGACCAATTGCGCAGCAAATTATCAGACGATGGCCCGGGAATAATTTCACTCTGCAGACCATTGTCCACATTGCGGACCGCGGCCCATGCATGCTGCCATATTAAGGCCTTTTTACGGTGTTTTTTAGCCGGGTTTTCACGTGGAAGGCTCTGTAGAAATCTGACACCCTATTCAACGAAGTTAAACTGAAAGAGCGTGCCGTTCACAGACACCAGAACGAGTTCACAGTAACGTCCATCAGGCAGTAGTAATACAGTACGTTCAGTTCACGTTCGCTCAAAATATGAACGAGTTCATGAACTTTCGTTCAATGAACGCGTACAGGCACAACACTGGGGAGGGGGGTATAGTCCGGCAGCCAAATGCCATAATTTAGGTGAACCTGGTTTTGTCGGTTAAAGTTTTTTTTTTGCTGTTTCTTGTTGCCAAGGGGTAACTCAATAAGATTAGAGAGGGTGCCCGGTGATATTCTTGTCCAATGTGTTGAATATAAGGCGAGGCACCACAGGTGAATAGGGTAAAAAAATTAACTAGCAGATATCACTATGAAACTTCCCCAGCTGATTAATTACATTAATATGAAAAAAAAAATGTATTACAAGTTATCTGTAATATAAAGTTTAAATATGCAAATTAAGCATAATCCAATTAAATATGTGCTGATTTGCATAAACAAAAAAAAACCTAAATCGGAATATTGGATGAAGCCAGGTTCAAAATTACTTTTTCATTGTGTTGACATACTAGATGAAAAGTCTTTACACAGGGAATTTTAGATATCTCTTTTATTTATTCCGTAAATCAGAAAGTACTGCCAATAGCCTTAAAAAACACATTTTGTCCATGTTTTTAGGAATAAAATGTCATATAAAAAGGCTAGGAATAATATTTCAACAAACCCCTCTCCAGAATAAGACTGGAAAGTTTGGTATGTAGGTAGTACAGATTTCATTCTCAGAGTGGGAGAGGAAACTAATCCATGGGTGCTACATGCTAGCATCTCTCACTAGCACGTCTCTTAGGTGTGGCTAGAGGTTTACCAGAGACTTTCTAATGAGGAGTCACAGCACTCAAAAAATCCTCCATAGAAATGCATGGGGTTAGTTTGTAACGCCAATATGGCAATTGTCTACACATATCCCACCCCTTCCGTGGCAAAATGTTGACATGTGAATACATTGAGCCAATGATGTGCTGTGTTGTGAATACATTGTGCCAATCATGTGTTGTGATCTCACTGCTGGAGCAAGGTTGGTGTTGTGAAGTCTTGCGCACGCCGAAATAGATGCCTGTTAAGTGCCCAAAAAGCGCTACAATATGGCTGCTGAGTGGAAGGACTTGCCTAAACTGCCCTCTATTAGTTGACAGGGTGTCTGTTCTACTGTTCTAATATGTATAAAATATACATTTATTTTTATTCTTTATTGCAGTAGTGGTCTATGCTCAGAGCCTAAACTTGTCATTCAAAAAGAGAATATTCATTTTTAAGTATTGAAGTATTTGGAGGCTGAAACAAAGGAATACTTCAGTTGGAAATTCAACTGCCATTTGAAGAAAGATTCATTGATTTGTTACTGAGCCCAACCAGTCTACCAAAAAATGTCAAACTTGCACCAAACTACATTTTGGAGATGATCAGATGTGGCTGCAAGAGTGAAAATCCTTGAATCCTTGACTTGCTCTAACAGATGCAGTTGCCAGGTTAATGGTGCCTTGCACAATGTTCTCTGCATGTTTTAGGGTAGGGTGAGCCAGAACTGGACAATTATCAGAACTAATACTAGAGGAAAAGTGCACATATTCAGAATTATTACAGGCAATATCTGAAATTATAAATTCATTATTTGACATAGAAAAGGGTTATATTTTCCCAATTTGAATGCATGAAGTATTGTCTTAATAACTATCACACTGCAAACTGTATTTTAGTACATTCTATTTGAGTTGATTATTTGCTTTTCCTATTTTGTTTTCTTCATGATTTCGGCACATAGGGCTTTAATGGTTAATATAGGATATTGCCCAAGGGATATCACTGGGCACCCTCCTAAATATTAAAGAGCCACCCCAAGTCAACAAGTCTAAGCAAAAAATGAATAAATAAAAAACCCACAAAACCAGGTCTGACCCCATGGCTCCCGGACTGGCATTATCTGAAATATAGAAATTCATTAATTCACTTAGTGAAGGGTTAAATTGTCAAAATTTGAATGTACTGTCTGACAAACTATCACACAGAACACTGTATTTTAGCACATTTTATTTGAGTTCAGATTTTTTCTTTTTAAACGTTATGCAAATCAGCACATATTTAATTAGATTATGCCTAATTTGCATATTCAAACATTAAATTTCAGATAACTTGTAATACATTTTTTTCCATATTAATGTAAGTAATCAACTGGTGAAGTTTCATAAGTGATATCTGCTAGTTAAATTTTTGCCCTATTCACCTGTAGTGTCTCACCTTGTATTCAATACATTGAACAAGAAAGGGTTAATATACAAAATTGCCCAAGGGATATCACTGGGCACCCTCCTAAATCTTAAAGAGATACCCCAGCCGGCACACGACCGACCTTCAACGTTGAAATATAGGGGAAATAACGTCAGTTGTTGCGTCAATGTTGAAACAATGTTGAAACAATGTTTAATGCTAAATGGTTGTAAAAGGGTATGTAGACAAACATTGAAACAACGTTGGTTGTAAAAAGATCAAGAAAATCAATGTTTAATTATAGGTGAAATAATGTCAGTTGTTGTGTCAATGTTGAAACACTGTTTTAATGCTAATTGTAAAATGTTGACAAATGGTTGTAAAATAAGAAATCAAGGAAATCAGCACCAATGTTGAAATGGCGGATGTTGAAATAATGTTGCGATATCAACGTTGATTCAATTTGCAAATCCAACACATAATTCAACGTTGATTCACCCGTTATAATGTTTTTTTTAAACGTTTATAACGGTTATTAACCGTTGAATCAATGTTGAAATGCCAGCAGGGACCCCTAGTCTACAAGATTCTGCAAAAAAAAAAACTTTAACCGACAAAACCAGGTCTGACTCCATGGCTGCCGGACTAGTAGCTGAAATTTGACATCTGCCCTGACTGAATACTGATGAATAATGAAGCCGAGGCCCACTTGCGGCGCCGCAGTGAGTTCGTGGGCTACCGTTGCATTGTGGGAAATGGAGTATTGGTGCGTGCAAAACAGCAGCCGGCGGCTGCGGCCTGCGGCCGGTTCTAATACTAATCAAATATCCCGGGGGCCGTAAATAATTCATTCGCGGGCCTTGACTTTGACATGTCTGGCCTAAAGATTAGGCTCTTCTGCATAGCATTAAGTGATTTGCATGCAATAATTTGAACACTGACCTTGATCTAGCTTACTTTGGCTATTTAAAGGTAATTTATTGCCAAAACATCACACAATATAAATGAGCTATAACAAACAATAAAGGACTTAATCACACACAAACTACTATTATGTAAGTTTAGAAGTTTAAAACCCAGAATTGACCAAAAGTGCACCAAATTCAACACAAATGACTCAATACACTTGGAGGAGGCCTGTGTCCTTTCTTTTCCAGATATTTTAGGATTTGGATATTGTTTCAGTATCGAGTATCAAGATATTTATGGCAGGTATTGTATCGAAGTCATAATTTTGGTATTGTGACAACACTGACAGAGCCACTCTGTTTTCTAGATGTCGAGGATCGGAGGCTCTACCACCAACAAGTGATGCTGCTCAATGGCATATTAGAAGAGCACATTATCAAGCTCTAGTATGGAGGCAAGCACACATACCAAATCCAGTGTTACTAGAAGTAAAATGTTTTTTACTTGTCGGTTGTTGCTGACGGTAGATGGAGTTCTGCATTAGGCTTATTCCCACTATCTAAGTTCATATGTACTGTAGGATATATTCTGAGTTGAAGGTTATCTGTGCAATTTGTTATTGTGATGAAATGCATTAAAAACACTACGAGTGACTCACTATGTTAGCAATAAAAATATGGTTGTGTTTTGATTAGAATTTCCGAGTTCATTACATGTTAACTGTAATCATTTTCCCATTAAATACGTTAATAAACTATAGTATGGCTTCTTTAATGCTCAAACATCAAACAAGTGTTAGAGAACACTTTTATTTAGTTTTAGTGATTACTTTTGAAATCAACCCAATTTAGGGAAAAATAAGCAAAAATAATGGCTATTTTATGTTAAAATGCTGATTGTGCGGCTTAGAACTCAGAATTGAGCTTGGTAAACAAACTATTCAGAATCAGCACCCTCAATTTAGGTAAGAAGGGTGGTTTACCAACTTTTCCTCAAATTTGCCATCAGAAGTTCTCTTCTGTGAAGCTGCTCTCCCTCTACATGTGTGTGTATACATATCAGTGTGTGTGTGTGTGTTTGTGTGTGTGCATGTGTGCGTGCAGGTCAGTGTTTAGGTGTGTGTGTGTGTGATACATGTGAATATCATCACAATAATGATATCTTACATTTTGTAAAGTTTCAGATTAATCAGTTGAAGCATTACGAATTTCTGGCACATTTCCTGCTTGCAGGTGGTGGCACTATGCCAGGCAGGCCCATTGGGTGTCTAGATATCATCATAATCATAATATCTATTAACCTGTTAAGTTTCAGACCATTTATTCAAAACATAGAACATTTCTGGCACATTTAATGCTTAGCCAGATGGTGGCGCTATGCTAGGTATCTGAATTACACATGTGAATATCAACACAATAATGATTTCCAATATGTTATACCTACCAAGACTCAAATAAATCAGTTAAGGCATTGCCCATTTCTGACACATGTCCTGTTTGGCCAGGTGGTGGCGCTATGCCAGGCAGGCCAATAGGGTTTCTGGATATTCTCTTAATCATAATATCTATTAACCTGAGAAGTTTCAGACTGTTCATTCAATGCACTTTGACTTTATGACACATTTCCTGTTTATGTGTAAGATATTAAAATCATAACATATTACAACATATCAAAAATCCCTTCGCGATTTAACATCAGCGTCATCTTGCCATCATATTTGCCAAATTTCACATGAATCTGACAAATCATCTAGGAGGAGTACGTTCAAATCTATCACGTGACATCAGTGTTCTTGTCGTTCTTTCTGTTGCCAGTGGGTGGCACTATGCCAAATATAGTTTATGGGCTTGTGAATATTGTCATTACCATGGTATTCAATAACCTGTGAAATTTAAAACATTGCAAGCCATGCATGGTGAATTAAGACACATTTACAGTATTGTTTTTGTGGAAGGGTATTACAATTCATAGTTTTGCCATTTCGTCAAATTACAACATATCCGCAAAATCCGCTGGATTTCTGTTTGTCCTCTTGAATTGTAATGGAGCATCCATAATGTTTGCCGTTGTGATAGGGAGAAAGTATCGATTACTGTAGTGAAATTAATTCCTTGGATAATTGTATTCAGGATTATCCACATGCAAGTTTAAGATCCTCTGATATAATAAGACAGTCAAACTCCAAATGATGACTGATTGCACTGAAAAGACGTTTTGAAAATTGTGGCTATTCCCCCACCTCTGTTTGCTCTGGTAGCACTCAAAAAACTGAAATTTGGGGAAGCTGATTCGATGAGAGTATTTTCTTGATCTAGCTATGTCTCAGTTAAAAGTAAAGTATCTAAGTTGTGTGTGCAAATCAGATCATTCATTTTAATTCTTAAAAGAATGATTTGTTCTGATTTGTTGAGATCTGATATTTAGAAGTGCTAGTTTTGAGGAAGTATGATTCATGGGGAAAATCTGAAGTTGTTGCGGTATGGGTAGGAAATTTGACTGGTTTATCCTGTAAGCTCGATGCATTTATCTTCTATTTCTATGTTCTCAAAACTACTGTCAGTACCATTTATATTGCAGGGACCCTGAGAATATCATGCAATACAGTCATCATATAATTGTCCCCTGCTGCTGCCATCTGTATTTTCCACTGCACATTCCATGCTATATGCCGGCTGAGAAAATGAACTAAGAGGTTGCTGCTTCTTAAGAGATCCTTCTAAACGGGGAGGGGGAGGGGGAGGGGGTGGAGGTGCCCTTCGCTTCTTTGGTGCTAATGATCTTGGTAGTAAGTAAAACTCTAGTAAAACTAGTAGTAAAACTCTGCATGGCTACTGGTAGCAGTCTCCATTCTTGCAGGGAACATCATGTGCTTGGGTGGGGATGGTGATGGGTATTCAGGGGATCCTGTGGAGTTTGAGTGGGTGGTGGGATGACGGGGTGGGGATGGTGATGGGAGATTAGGGGGGTTTGTGTGGCCTGGGGAGTTTGATTGGGTGGGGACGTGATTGGGTGGGGGTGGTGATGGGAGATTAGGGGGGTTTGTGTGGCCTGGGGAGTTTGATTGGGTGGGGATGTGATTGGGTGGGGGTGGTGATGGGAAATCAAGGAGGTTGGGGTTGAATATTGATCCAGAGTCTCCATCTGCCTGCTGAGGTTCTGGGGAGTTTGCGGCAGATATTCTAGTAGTTTATCTTTGTGGTGGCAGGGAGACGACGGAGGTGGGGAGGGGTATTGGTACTGGTGTTACATGACCCTTCCTTTCTGATATCCTCTCAGCAGCTTTGATAGGTGCTATCTCCTCATGCTCATCACATCCATTTGTTTGCTGAGATTCCAGGGAGTTTGACGCCAGTGATTGACTTTGAGTCATTTCAGCAGCACCCTCTTTATTGTGTCCAGTCGATGTGGCTGGGCATTGCTGAACTGGTTGTTTATATTTTTCCAAAGTCTGCATTTCAGTGGAGGCTAGCGGGTGATCAAGACCAGGACTAGGGGTCTTGACCGTGATGTCAGAGTCAAGACCAGCTCTAAAGTAACCCAAAAGAGAGTCCTCTTTTTGGTTTCCTAGTTTTTCCAATATCTTCTCAGCATCTCCTGTCTCCTTCATCTTCTCAATCAGAAAATCCAGCTGATAAATAGTGGAAAAAGAATCTTTTTTCAAAGCAATCTTTTCCAGTTCCATGATGCATTGGTAGGCCTCATCCAACAATTTAGATTGCTTGATTTTTGCGTCAGTTACCTCTTTTTCAAGTGCTTTCTTAATATCCTTTTGCTTTTCATAATCTTGTTTTAACTTCACATTAGTCTTTTGAACCCTTCTGGTTTTAGGCTCATAGATCATCTTCTGCTTGACATGGGCTGAGACAGGACACTTGTTTGTACACACAGTGCAGCGGCCATCTTTCAT
Organism: Alosa sapidissima; assembly: GCF_018492685.1. NCBI lineage: Eukaryota > Metazoa > Chordata > Actinopteri > Clupeiformes > Clupeidae > Alosa > Alosa sapidissima. Next base: position 2,407,040 of record NC_055961.1, read on the forward strand.
GACGCTATAGGGACAATAGGTCTTTTGCCAACCAGCAGCCCGGGAAGTGGCAGTTCTCCTCACATGTGCGGCAACACATGGCTGGGAAGTGGCAGTTCTCCTCACATGTGCGGCAACACATGGCTGGGAAGTGGCAGTTCTCCTCACATGTGCGGCAACACATGGCTGGGAAGTGGCAGTTCTCCTCACATGTGCGGCAACACATGGCTGTCTTGGATAAATGCCACCAGGATGACTCGATTGGGACCATGGCTTTGTAAGGCTCATCAACTGCACAGGTGAAGTCTTTCTTTTTTCTTGATTTGCTTTTGTTTTCCTCCAAGGCTCTTTGAGTCTGCTGTAGCTCTTTTTGTTTCAGTTCCTCCATCTTGATGGCATCTTGTAGGATGTTGACACAGGCCTCCAGCCTTCTGCGCTCTCTCAGTACACCCTCTGTCATCTTCAGCTGTTTTGTGTCAAAACCTTCCAGAACCCTCAGGAACTTCTCCATACTTTTGGAACCTAAGTTCCAACCGGACTGGAAGAAATCTTTTTTTAATCCTCTTCATGGGTCTCATTTTGTCGGTTGTTGAACAATAAAATAAGCGGTTCTCCACTCAAATCTTTGGTACAAGGCACTCCCGCTTCTTTGATGGCACTAATGAGGTTGGCAGTAGGCACACTGTCTGAATGTGTGCCGACAATCACAATGTTTCCCTCAATATTTACTGTAATAAGGAGAGAATGGCATCAAAGACATAACGCTGAAATGCAGTGAGGCGATTCTGACGTCCTTTCACCACAAGACACACAACTTCAATTTCATCAATGCCATCTTCAGATCTGAATAATACTTGCAAATTATCTGAAATCTTCTTGTCAAACTCAATTCCATCTGTAGCTCCATACCCTGAAGTGTCAATAATTCTCAAACATGAAGGATGTGTTTCCAGAAACAGCTCATAAACAGTGATGGTATCAGTTTGAGATTCCACCTGAGATTTTTTCTGAAACCAGACTCTGTCCTCCCATTGCACTCCTAACATGTGGTTAGTCCATCTTCTGACTGCTGAATAACCATTAATGTCACTCCTCTCTGTTGGAAGGGATTAACATGCAGGGATGCCGCTTTTTATTGGCTGGGATTGTGCAATCAGTTGCCTGGTGAAAGGTTCTCTGGAAAAGATGTAGTATGTAAATACAACTTAGAATATATTCAGTATTCAATTAAAAACATGTTAATAACTTGTTAATAACTTTTTTCATATACAGAAATTGAGCAAAGGAGAATGATGGCTGTATAGTTGTATGTGTATTCTAGTAAATGTAATTGCTGAAATTACATTTCTATCTGTATGTGTAGATGTTTTACAAGAGAACTCCTCAGTTTAGATAGTTGAATGCATCCTACCATTTTGCTATATGCATTCAATTTTATATTGGGGGAGAGGTTGAGATTTTGTTAGAGATTAATGTCATTTTGTGAATTCTTGTACTTACATCTGAAAAAGACTCCTATTGCAATTCCTGGTAGATATTAACTGCTATTTTTAACCCAATATTTCAATTTCTATAATTTTAGGAAGAGAGCAGTTAATATCTACCAGGAATTGCAATAGGAGTCTTTCCTTTAATCAAAATGCTCTGGGCTGCTAGTCTAATTTGTCAGATAGGTGAGGTTAACATCATGAGGCTCAACATTAGGCTAGTGTTGAGCCTCATGATGTTAACCTCACCTATCTGACAAATTAGACTAGCAGCCCAGAGCATTTTGATTAAAGGAGTAAGGTAATGAGATCTGAACAAAGCATCATTCATGGCTTAAAGGAACACGCCAACTTTTTGGGACTTTAGCTTATCTAACTCTGAGGAATACAGTGAATGAGCTTATGTCCCATGAATGATGCTTTGTTCAGATCTCATTACCTTACGCCTTTAACTCAACATGTGCCGATATGGATTTCTGTAGGGACCCCCTGGTTTCCCCAGCCATGCTGCACTAGCGAGTGGCCCCACAGAAGGAACACACAGCATAGCCTGGCTCCACCTGCCCATAACTCAGTTTAGCAAACAGGATTTCCAGACTGTAATCTCAATCTCAAGAGTTATAAACAGTCGTAGAATCATCCATTTTGTAGCAATTACAAAAGGTGTGGCATCATAGCTTGACTGTTTCTTCTATTATAAAAAGTCTTTCATAATTTGAAAAGGACCTTCATTGTCTTCTTGTAGAATAATTCTATCCAAGTGCCATCCACAGAGTCCATATTGGCAACAGAGTTATGATACACATAGAGTTATTATCTTAAGTTGGGATACAAAGTCTGATCAAAACCATTAGTATATATTTTCCTGTTAAGCAGATATTCCTCTTTCATCAGACCCTCCAATACAGCAGATATTATAGTGTCATACTGAAGTCTTGCCGTTTCAGGATTCAGCTTATGTTTATGTATAACATACTATATAGATAGAGTACTGAAACCATACCTGTGTATACAGTTGCTGAGACACATGGACTCTGGCTGCCATCATCATAGATGGTGGCAACAGTGAATGTGTACTTCTCTCCTGGGGTGAGGTTCTGAATATCAACTTGTTGGCCCGGCACAGAGAGACTTTCTGCTCCACGGTCTGTCTCACTTCTCCATGTCACTTTAAAGCTGTGAGGTCTAGTCAACCCTTCAGGAGCTCCCCACCGCAGACACACAGAGTCGGTCCTCACTGAAATGAACTGAATTGGTTCAGTCTCACATCTGGGGGAGAAACAAGAACTTTTTTGAAGCAAGGTCAATAAATACATGTATATATTTGGAGACACTTAGACATTTCCATTCCACTCCATTGTAAACAGAATACCAGCTGAGATTTGCAATGTTTCTTTTTTAATCAGGGCAGCAGTTTTCAGATTACATTATTGTGCTTAATTGCAAAAGGGTTCTTGACTGGCTGATGGGATGCAATATGTTGCAAAGGCACATTCTGTTTACTAATCTGATATCATTTTAAAGGGCTAATTGAAAAAAACATTGGAGCAATTGATATATATATACTGTATATGTATATGGGGCTTTTGCATGACCTTTGTCCATCCCATATTGTTAAGAAGACAATCTGCTGTACCAAATTACAGCCTTAAGGGGAAGCTACACTTGTCACTTGTCTGCTGCAACGGAACTAGATACACAGGATTGGATGTGATGGCAGCATGTACCTTCGAAGGAATTAGACCAATCTCCTAAAACTATTTTTACGTGGCTTGTTTCAGTTGAATAAAGATAAGTTTGCCACAAAACTTACTGTTATGAGCAGCCAATCCAGATTCCTTTATCTCAGGGCTCTGTTCATGAAAGTATATTAAGTCAGGTTAGATGTTGTCTTCATGACATGTTTGTTTTTAATATATGCAAAATGAAAACTTTATTTCCTACCTGTTCTGCTATGTCATGTCCACTGTGTTGTTGTACAGCATATACTGCACACACTGGGGTCTGGTCAGTGCAGAAGAACTCCAGCTCTCTGTGGTGCTGAGGACACAGTCTCTGCTCCAGGTCTCCAGTGGCGTCTGGACCAGCTTGTGTCTCTGCAGCGCTGGTGCTGTGTAGTGCTGACGCACATGGCGCTCACAGTAGGAGTCCTCTCTTCATGCAAACTGCACAGGCCACACCTCCGGGTCCATCAGTGCAGACACTATGACAACGAGAACATATTACAAAGCTTTTCTTTATCCACATCATGCCTGTTTACTCTGTACATAATATCAAATGTTATATGTAATGGTTGACTGAGGCGTCATGAGCAGTACACTATCCACTATCTCCATATTGCATAACTGATGCCTCATTGGCAATGGATATTGCTCTCAATGAAAACAAAGACCAACACAACTTTGCCATTATTGTGAAACTGTAACTGAGTCTGCAAATATTAAATTAAACAAATCAAACTAGCGTTATATTCAGGGACTATATTTGGAGGGCTTGATCTGAATGTAAGATCGAAGACACAAAATCAATCACATAATAATGAATATATATATATATATATATATATATATATATATATATATATATATATATATATATATGAAAAATAATGTATCCTGAATTCATTGACATGTATCCTGAATAAAGCTTTTACAAAACCCTCAGGTGTTCAAATTATATAGAAGATGCAGAATACCCTGTGGCTTGTCTAAATTCCCCTTCAAATGTGAGAGGTTCTTCCATTGACCAATCACTCTGCATGGACATCACACTGGTAGCTAAAGAAGGTGCTCTTGCATGACGAATGCTGCTGGAAACAAACAGTTTGAAAATTCCCGGAATTCAGAGATTCAGAAAATGTAAACAATGGTAAATTTAAATTGTCTACTTTTTGAGAGATGCTAATTTTAATGACAATTTACTTGTGGCCACATTTTTTAAATGAGTTGTGATCATGTGGAGGGCAGATAAACCTCTCTCCTGAGCCCACTGACCATGTATAAGGCTTTCACAGCACCAATACTTACCAACAATATTATCAGAAGATGCCAATGTATAAGGCTTTCACAGCACCAATACTTACCAACAATATTATCAGAAGATGCCAGTGTATAAGGCTTTCACAGCACCAATACTTACCAACAATATTATCAGAAGATGCCAGTTAGGATGCTAAGCTACTCTAATGCTCTAAACACTACAATGTTGCAGCTACACAGTAAGGGCTCAAGGTTCCTCAGCACCCCCTACAGGTTTGTTCAATGTCTGCAACATCCTTCATCATCTCACCTGTTTGGGACCAGACCCTCCTTCATGTTTACGTCATCAGTGTCAAAGGTATTCTGATCACTTTGATACAGACTCTCCAATGAGGCTTTTCTAGTGTCTACAGGCCGATGCATCACTCCTTCCTTATGAACTAGTTATGGTATCCAGAGTAACACAGCACTGTAAAATATGTACATATATAAATGCATATATAATATATCCACAAAATAAGCGATTGGTGCAGAATAAAATATGGGGTCAGTGATGAGATTACATTACATTTGGCTAACGCCTTTTAACCAAAGCGACTCTCAACAAGGGAAACAATCACGGTAGGGTATGAGATGATCTCAAAGGGAATGCACATGGATATTGAACTAACGTGAAGATTTGCAGGATACCACTGAGCATTCCTTTGGAAACATAACGTGAAGATTTGCAGGATACCACTGAGCATTCCTTTGGAAACATAACGTGAAGATTTGCAGGATAGCATTCCTTTGGAAACATAACGTGAAGATTTGCAGGATACTACTGAGCATTCCTTTGGAAACATAATGTGAAGATTTGCAGGATACCACTGAGCATTCCTTTGGAAACATAACGTGAAGATTTGCAGGATAGCATTCCTTTGGAAACATAATGTGAAGATTTGCAGGATACCACTGAGCATTCCTTTGGGAAAAAAAGAAACTCTGTAATCTTAAGGAGGGTGCAGGTTGAGAAGTGTCAAGGACACACCACACACACACCACACACACACACACACCACACACACACCACACACCACACACACACCACACACACCACACACACACCACACACACCACACACACACCACACACACCACACACCACAGACACACCACACACACCACACACACCACACACACCACACACCACACACACACACTCACATAGAATATTCTGCCAGAAGTGCACACATTCATAGAAATGTAGCATGTGCACTCTCATTATGTTGGCTTGTGAAGAGACAAGCTGAGAGATTATATGAGCTTGGAACCATTAAGTGGTTCTACACACATGATGTGATGATTCATGGTTTCATGCATGTCAGAAACAAGGGGATCTGGTATTAATACACCCAACCCAAGTGGCATAATCATAATATACTTTGAGGAGGACACGCCTCCCACTCCCTCCCCTATATTTCTAGGTTTTTAAATAAAATTATGAAATTAGAATTATACATACAAATTATTAGAATTGGCTCAACTTTGGTCACAATATCCAGATTTATCCAGAACAATGCATAGATTTATGTTCACATGGTTTCTCAATCCCATTGGATAGAATGAGCTATTAACCCATTAGCTATTATTGTACAAAATATACAAAACCCCTTGACTCCATGCTACGGCCTTGACCCGCATGGCAGACAAGTGAAGATTTGCTCTAGAAGCAACATTATTTCAGTTTTCTGGTCACATGCATCCTGACTCAACACACAAACACATTTTTCCTATCAATAACTTCCCATGCATTATCAGTAGAGGGGGCAGCCGTGGCCCACTGGTTAGCACTCTGGACTTGTAACCGGAGGGTTGCCGGTTCGAGCCCCGACCAGTGGGCCGCGGCTGAAGTGCCCTTGAGCAAGGCACCTAACCCCTCACTGCTTCCCGAGCGCCGCCGTTGTAGCAGGCAGCTCACTGCGCCGGGATTAGTGTGTGCTTCACCTCACTGTGTGTACACTGTGTGCTGTTTGTGTTTCACTAATTCACCGATTGGGTTAAATGCAGAGATCAAATTTCCCTCACGGGATCAAAAAAGTATATATACTTATACTTATACTTAGAGTGTGAAGGACAAACTGTGAAATGTGTATCATTCTATAATGCATGAAGGGACATAACCCTACAGTAAACACATCCTTTGAAATTGTATTTCGTAGAGATTTTATCTTTCAGCATTCTATATTCCTCTAAATTGTCATGGGTATAAGAATGTATCTAGGTGTACTTGTAAATCAGGAAAGAATTTGGCTGTAAGTCAACTGTTTAGAAACACCAACTCATTAATGGTTCTTTTTCTTAACTAGTACATTCATTGTATAGCAAAACTTCAGGATTGTTGGAAAACCATTACCAGTGTAATAGGCCAGTAAACAGTTGACTGATTTTTAAGAAACTAAAATATAAAGCATTTCACTTTGATACATTTGTTTTGTACTACAATGTAAAATTAGTCCAAAAAAGAAAGACCCATAAATGAGGCGTGCAACAACATTTTCAGCATCCTGCGGCGACGTCATTTTTACGTCACTAGGCGTTACGCTGGTCTTATACTGGCTACATGTTGAACCAATACCATGCTACATAAACATACCATAACATATTAGTCAGATGAAAACACAATGGATTGTAAGGATTGAAATAATAAATTCAACAATTCAGACAAGAGTAGCACAGCATCACACATTTCTTGGCCAGGTAATTTTCTTTACAAGTATCCTTTATTCAGCTATTACTACTGCTTTATCAATACTACTACTGCTGCCTTGCCCATACTGGAGTGTGAAATGTAACTCCAACCTTTCATTTGATGCATTATCCTCTACAGGCTTTTGAAAAAGCTTTACTGCAATAGTTTGAGCTATGATTAACTGTTTTTCAACTAATAGTAAGAAAACTATTCTTGGAAACCATATAAGCCAAATATTCACAAAGTTGACAAAAAATCTGGCTTACCTAGATCAACACGGAAAGAAGTAGATGTGACTCAATCAGGTGATTGTGCGGTGCCATGGAAAGATGACAAATATTAAATTCTCACTTCATAAGATGGCACAAAGGCTCCTCCCAAACGTTGTCATAACATGGCTCAAACCATGCCCAGATTTGTTGGTTTCAATGAAATATTTTCTTTACAGAGAAGACAACCATGAATATACAGATACAGAACTTGAAAAGAAAATCTAAAATATTAAATGGAGCACTTTTCTACTCTACACACTCACAATGTCATCCCTCACACAGATGGCCATGCAAGGTGCCAACCTGCCATATAGGAGCAGTTTGGGGTTCAGTGTCTTCCTCAAAGACACTTGGACAGAGATAGGTGTCCAAGTTAGTGCCATTCATTATTTTATCCCAGTTTCTATGAACTTTCCCCCCCTGTTGTTTGTGTGTCTGTGTCCATGTCTCGTATGTTTTGTTGTTGTTGTTGTTTGTCTACGTCCCCTTGGCATGACTGGGTGGGTGTGCGTGGGGCGGTTATTTTTCTTTTCCCTTCCTGTCAATGCCTTGTTTTTGAGTGGATGTTGTTTTTAGGGTATGGGTGGGTGTTGGGCTTTGTTTGGTTTATGTGGGTGGGGGTGGGGGAGGTTGCTTACTTGTATTCAGTTTGATATTACATTATGATATTGTGTATGTTTCTGAGTGTGTGATTTGTCCATCCAATTCTTAATAAACATTTGATCACAAAAAAAGAGATAGCTGTCCCAAGTGTGGAACGCGGTTTGTCTACCTCCTGAGCCAGGGTTGCCCCTAATGCCATTGATTTCTGGGTTGTAACTAAATGTTTACACACAATGATACATTCTGTAGAGGTTGGAGTAGGAATTAAGTTGACTCAAATAAGGCAACAGATCTAATGGTGTGTATGTCTAGGTGAGTGTGTGTGTGTGTGTGTGTGGTGAGAGAGAGAGAGAGAGAGAGAGAACTGTGGTCTTGTCCTTGTAAAGTAGTTGTTTGGTGACGATGTTCATGTGAAATGCAAACAACAAATATTACTTCCAGAGTGAATGTGACATTAACATTAGTTGTTAATTGGTGTTTATAATTTGATCTTCTTGTTTATGTCAATATGTTGCCAAAATGGGAGAGCATTGGAGTAGGGTAAGCAGATGCAAGTAGTCCAAAGGTGGGACGAGTATGTGAATATGGGACACATAACCAACTCTAAGTGGTGGCCTCAGTGCTGGTTCAAACCTCCATGGGGCCCTAAGCAAAATCCCACCTGAACTCTGAGGGCCAAAATATAACAATTGTTTCTTACAGTTGCATCTGAAACATCCCAATACAATCATACAATTTTTTGTACAATACAATCATCCCACCCCATTTAGGATGTCTGGGCTGCTTGCTTTTGATGCTTGCTGTACATATCCCCTTACAAAATAAAACTGCAGTTTTTTCCAAGTACAGTGTAGTTATACTACAGTAGGCTGCAGTGCAGTAGCCTAGTATTTTAATGTCAAAAATACTTCATTTTCTGCAGTAAAGTACAGTACAATGCATTTTTTTTGTGTCCAAAATACTGCATTTCCTGCATAATAAATGTGGTTTTGATATTCATTAATCTGCAGTTTGACACTTGAAGTAAGGCAGTTGTTTTTTTTAAGGGTCTGGTTGTGCTAGTAGCCTGAGATCACTGATTAGTCTAGACGGGTCCTCGCATTTTCTGGTGAAATATTGCTAGTTTCATCCCGAGCTGCATGTTATTATGAATGCATTTAAACATGTGGTTATTTAAAAAAAAAAATGTATGTCACCCGCATTCAAAAAACGGAATATACAATTATATTTTACGAAGTACTCTGACTGGGAAAGGCTGGCAAGGAACCCACAGACAGTCAGCTGCTTAAGATTCCTTGGAACATCTGAGCTGGTCACACCATATACTGTAGGTATGGTCACAAAGGCAGCAAGACAGCAGCTCTTCAATCTTCGGCAGTTGTATGGAAATACTGTGAAATGTGAAATACTGGCCAACGTCTACCGCTGATTTCCTAGGCAGATATTGACTTGGGACTATATTGGGGCGAAGCACAGGTAAACTACAGGTGAAGCAGTGCTACATGGGTGCAGAGATATCACTTATCTAACTCTAGGGGAGACGGTGAATAACCCACTTTCATAAAACGGTGGCGTGTGGAACATTTCCTACCTCAACTTTTACTACATGACACTGCTAACAATGTTGAACGTTATATGGACATCATCTCAAGATGCAAGAAAACTCTGGCGAAACCACCTTACCTTCAACAGACTTCACTCATGTAGGTTACATTATTAGCAAAAAATAAATGAGCAAAAAATAAATGAGCATTTGGAAAGGTATGGTGTGCACTTTATTTGGTAAAGATCGTAATTACCGAACTGAAAAGCCATCACGAATATAGACACAGCATTGAAAAGATATATCAATAAATCAATCATAGCACATGAGCAAATGTCTCCTTTCAGTAATCCCAATGATTTGAATGATGTGAATCAAATGCTCTATACAACAAACTAACAATTTAAAATGTGTTACTGTATGTTTGGGCATTTGCATGTCTTTACATTCTGTACATAAAATCTAGAGTATGGTTCACATAAATTATGCAACAGATCTAGGTGTGTGTGTGTGTGTGTGTGGGTGTGAGTGTGTGTGTTAAATTGGGAACATGTAAAGTCTGCTTCCGTTACTTGGTGATGGTGTTTCTGTGGAGAGAAAAAAACAGAGCAAAGGTCAGACTAAAAGTGAACGTGACACAAATTTGTTGTTACTGTAGCGACTGTTAGCCACATTTATGATGGGCCCTATTTGTTATATTATATCCTATTGTGTGTGTGTGTGTGTGTGCGTGCGTGCGTGCGTGCGTGCGACTCACGCGTTCATGCTCTTGCCGCTGCCACTCAGGACGATGTAGGGCGTCTTCTGAGACTTCTGCTTCTCCTGCAGCAGGGCCACCGTACCCAGAGGAGTGTCACTGCTGCTCATCTTCTTCAACAGCTGCACACACACACAAACACACACACGCACAACATAAAGAGTATCACTGCTGCTCATCTTCTTCAACAGCTGCACACACACAACATAAAGAGTGTCACTGCTGCTCATCTTCTTCAACAGCTGCAGCAGAGAGGGGTAACATCAGAGTAACTAACACACACACACACACACACACACCATAAAGAGTACCACACACGAGCTGCTGCACCTCAACACTTGTGTGTGTGTGTCGTTCTCCATGTTGTCATGAGGATGCACGATCCACACACAGGCTAGTAGAGTAGAAACACCTAATGAGCAAGTAAGAGAGCACCTGCCCATATTGACACACACACACACACACACACACACACACACACACACACACACGCACACACACACACACACACACACTTACAGCTTCCTCCTCCAGCTTCTTCATCCTCTTCTCTGTCTTCATCTTCCCTGAGCCTTTGCCATGGAAACGGTGCGACAGCTGCCGGAAAGCCTGACACAACGAGAAGGGATATGCATGTTTACAAATACACGTCTGCAAGCAATTCTCCCTCTGTTATACGCACGCATGCGCGCACACGCACACACACCTTGTATAGCTATGGTACCATGACAGCTCTGTTAATCACTACAACGACCGTTCCATCAACTTCAGTTCCAGACAACATTGAGAAATTCAACTAAAAATTTTGACCAAAAAACAAACAAACAAACAAACAAACAAACAAACAAACAAACAAACACAGACATGCCACAGCTACACCTTGACACCAGATGTCAGAAAAAATAAAAAAAATAGAATAAAAAATGCTGACTCACCTCTTTGGGAGTGAGCCTGCGGCCAGACTCGTCCACGTACTCGATCTTGACGTCGGGCTTGTAGCTGTCCTTCTCCTTGAACTCCTGCGTGAAGCCGCGATACTCCTCCCTACGGCTGTACTTGTCATCGATCATCCTGAGAGGACCAGGAGAGAGAGATGAGGATGGAGGAGAGAAGAAGAGAGGGATGAGGATGGAGGAGAGAGGACCAGGAGAGAGGGATGAGGATGGAGGAGAGAGGACCAGGAGAGAGGGATGAGGATGGAGGAGAGAGGACCAGGAGAGAGGGATGAGGATGGAGGAGAGAAGAAGAGAGGGATGAGGATGGAGGAGAGAGGACAGAGGACCAGGAGAGAGGGATGAGGATGGAGGAGAGAAGAAGAGAGGGATGAAAAGAGAGGGATGAGGATGGAGGAGAGAGGACCAGGAGAGAGGGATGAGGATGGAGGAGAGAAGAAGAGAGGGATGAGGATGGAGGACAGAGGACCAGGAGAGAGGGATGAGGATGGAGGAGAGAAGAAGAGAGGGATGAAAAGAGAGGGATGAGGATAGAGGAGAGAAGAAGAGAAGAGAGGGATGAACAGAATGGAGGGGTAGAGAGAGATAAAGAATGGAGAGGTGGAGAGAGAGAGAGGGATGAACAGAATGGATGGGTGGAGAGAGATAAAGAATGGAGGGGTGGAGAGAGAGGGATGAACAGAATGGAGGGGTAGAGAGAGAGAGGGATGAACAGAATGGAGGGGTGGAGAGAAAGGGATTTAGATTCAAGAGGGTGAACACACTTGTGTCACATGACAAGTCTACCACACTCCCTCCCAAATGCTGAAGACTGCACATGTGTTTAATCATCCATGTCCGCCACCAAGCATACATGACACTCATCAACCAGATTTAACAAACATGGAGGGAAGATCTCTCTCAGTGCAATCAGACAAATGCTGACTGGATGGTGTGAGGTGGGATACCACTACTGCACTGGCCCAAGTGATCAATCCAATCCACAGGGGCCCTCTAGTGGACAGACTATAAACTGCACCAGATTTCCCCTTTACTGTCTGCTTCCCTCTCTCTTCTGTTTACATTGGTTTACATGCAAAACTACACAGTCAGCAGGCTGTGATCCACAATCATACATTTAGATGAGAATAACGGAAACAAATCGTCAGTTAGCACTGAGTAGCACACACAACAACCCCCGCCCCCCCCCACACACACACACACACACACCACCTGAGACCCACTCACATCTTGTCCTCGATGCAGTAGTTGTCATCGTGGACCACTACTTTGGGAGCCTTCACCCTCGCCACCTTCTGCATCTGAGTATCCAGCAACCCTGCCACAGACACAACGTCATTACATCACAGGATATGACATCAGTAGCCACAAACACAACAACATTACATCACAAGATATGACATCAGTAGCCACAAACAAAACACTGTTACGTCACGGGATTAAGTTAAGACACCATCAGCAACAAATTAATTCATTTAATACATGCAACACATACATCACTCACAGAAAGCACAATAGGCACTCACACCAATAGAGCTCTTCACTCAAACACAGACTATCGCACCAGTAGATATCTTCACTCAAACACAGACTATCGCACCAGTAGATATCTTCACTCAAACACAGACTATCGCACCAGTAGATATCTTCACTCAAACGCAGACTATCACACATCAGTAGATATCTTCACTCACACACAGACTATCACACCAGTAGATATCTTCACTCAAACACAGACTATCACACCAGTAGATATCTTCACTCAAACACAGACTATCACACCAGTAGATATCTTCACTCACACACAGACTATCACACCAGTAGATATCTTCACTCAAACGCAGACTATCACACATCAGTAGATATCTTCACTCAAACACAGACTATCACACCAGTAGATATCTTCACTCAAACGCAGACTATCACACATCAGTAGATATCTTCACTCACACACAGACTATCACACCAGTAGATATCTTCACTCACACACAGACTATCACACCTTGTGTGAGGCTCTAGTTATGGAGTCAGCAGCCTGGCAGTTCTGGGTCTGCTTGTGTTGTGCAGTGTGACAGCATACATCCCTACATAACGTCACATAAACCCAAACATGTCTCTCAGCAGCCTGGCTGCTCTGGGTCTGCTTGTGTTGTGCAGTGTGACAGCATACATCCCTACATAACGTCACATAAACCCAAACATGTCTCTCAGCGCCCCCCCCAGCTCACCTTTGTTCTTGCAGAGCAGCAGGGCAGCAGACAGGCCAGAGCTCACGATGGGCTCCTCATCCAGGATAGTGGTGGAGGCCGTACCAAACTACAGGGAGGGGGACACAAAGAGGTGAAGAGACTGTACCAAACTACAGGGAGGGGGACACAAAGAGGTGAAGAGACTGTACCAAACTACAGGGGGGGGGGGGGCACAGAGGTGATGAGACTGTACCAAACTACAGGGGGGGGGGCAAGAGACAGCACGTGAGAAACACAAAGAGGGTGAAGAGACTGTAGCAAACTACAGGGAGCAGGACAGCACGTGAGAACAAGGGAGCAGCAGGGAGAACAAGCGAAAGGAAGGAGAACAAGGGACTAAGAGAGAACGTGAGAACAAGGCACTAAGAGAGAACGTGAGAACAAGGGACTAAGAGAGAACGTGAGAACAAGGAGTAGAGAGGATGTGAGACCCTCCAGACTGATCTGTGACTGAGGAGAGGAGTGGAGCAGGAGTGTAGAGGAGACAGCAGACTGATCTGTGACTGCACTGCACTGCACTGTTGAATATAACTGATGTGTGACTGCACTGCACTGTTGAATATAACTGATGTGTGACTGCACTGCACTGCACTGTTGAATGTAACTGATGTGTGACTGCACTGCACTGCACTGTTGAATGTAACTGATGTGTGACTGCACTGCACTGCACTGTTGAATGTAACTGATGTGTGACTGCACTGCACTGCACTGCAGAATGTAACTACAGTCGGTCCTGACTCAGATAACTCAGACCACACAGTGTTCATTTCAGAGCCCAGGCTCCTGAGGACCAGCAGGCTGGGGAGAGATGGGGGGGGGGGGGGGGGTCCCACTACACTACAGGAGCTACAGTGGGTCATGGACAGATGGATCTACCCAGTCAGATCTCTGTTGCTAGATCCCTTTGCCATTACATCTCAGTCATCAGACATCTCATCTGACAGAGGAGGGATCTGACAAAAGCAGTCATTTGGTACAAGCGGGATCTGTCGAGTAACATTCGTTTCTGTGATCTAATGAAGGAAGAATCAGCACAGCAATTACGTCCAGCTGAAATGCGTATGAGAGTTACCATGTCGTGTGTGACTCAAAATGTATCAGAGATCTAACAGAGTGGTGACAGAAAGCAATCTAACTGGTACGAAACCCAGGTGGGTGGTGTGAGAGGTGAGCGGTGTGACAGGTGAGGGGTATGACAGGTGGGCGGTGTGACAGGTGAGGGGTATGACAGGTGGGCGGTGTGACAGGTGAGTGGTGTGACAGGTGTGACAGGTGAGGGGTATGACAGGTGAGTGGTGTGACAGGTGTGACAGGTGAGGGGTATGACAGGTGAGTGGTGTGACAGGTGTGACAGGTGAGTGGTGTGACAGGTGGGTGGTGTGAGAGGTGAGGGGTGTGACAGGTGAGACTCACGTCGGCCTGCTTCTGCTCCTCGTCCAGGTTGACGGTGCTCCAGCCGGCGTTCTCGTCCGTCTCCGACTCAGAGCCGCCTCCACCCTCTCGCTCATCCTCCTGCTCAAAGTCCTGAAACACACACGCGCACACACACACACACGCACGTCAGTGGCTGTGTGTTTTTCCCCACTAGTGCCTCAACACTCTTGTTTATTTCTCTTAGGCTACTGGAGGCCTGTCTGATGAGCACCCTGCACTTCTGTAATGGAGGCACTCCCCTTTCCTTGTTTCCACTAGTTCAGTACACACACACACACACACACACACACACGGCTTTACTGATTCAGGCATACGCGTGTGCAAGTGCATGCCTATGAGTGCTACTGTGCTTCGCTGTGCATCAATCAATTAATTAATGAATGATAGAGTGCAGCATCATGGTCTTAATACACTTTACTATTTAGACTAAAATAAGACCAAGCATCTCCCTGCCCCGATGTCCGGTCCTAAATAAGACCAAGCATCTCCCTGCCCCGATGTCCTTAATACACTTTATAAATGTAGACTAAAATAAGACCAAACATCTCCCTGCCCCGATGTCCGGTCCTAAATAAGACCAAGCATCTCCCTGCTCCGATGTCCGATCCTCACCATGATGTCCTTAATACACTTTACACATTTAGACTAAAATAAGACCAAGCATCTCCCTGCATCTCCCTCCCCAATAAGAGCATCTCCCTGCTCCGATGTGCGGTCCTCACCATGATGTCCTCCTGGTCCTCGCGGTTGCCAGAGAGCCCGTAGGTGGGGATGTCTCCCAGCGTGCGGCAGAACTCAGAGGTGGCGTTGAACACGATGTTGTTCCTGTGGTCGGGGTCGTCGTCCTCCATACCGGCACCTCCACGACCCCTCAGCTGCTCCATCACCTACAGTGGACAAGACCGCAAATATTCATAACGTTACGAAGACACATTCATGACCTACAGTGGACAGGACACCGAATATTCGTAACGATACTAAGACACATCCATCACCTAATGACAGGACAGCGAATATTCATAACGATACTAAGACACATCCATGACCTAATGACAGGACAGCGAATATTCATAACGATACGAAGAGACATCCATCACCTAATGACAGGACAGCGAATATTCATAACGTTACGAAGACACATCCATCACCTAATGACAGGACAGCGAATATTCATAACGTTACGAAGACACATCCATCACCTAATGACAGGACAGCGAATATTCATAACGATACTAAGACACATCCAAACGTAGAGCATTTTATATTTCGGGGAGGTGAAAGGTTGTACTGTTTCGGGTGTAGGGTAGTGGCACTATACTGGATGGTATATCGGTCAGAATACAGGACGAAGAAGAGATGGGTCTGAACTCTGTATTGTTCTTTTATAAAGAAAAAATTAAGAAATTAAAGAAATACAGCTATCCCTCATGTTATGCCAACATATTTAATTCACCTGAATATAGGCTACAGTAGATAGAGGCTTATGGACATCTGCTGTTGTCATTGAATTGATTCAATGTTCAATTATTACCTGCTGACTAATGCAAATTACTGATTGCTTTTGAAGAATTTCACTTGCACACGCTCTCAGTTTCTTTCAGATGTCAATGTCTTACTGTCATTTGTAAGGCTGCACATTATCCCAACTAAAGTGTGTGCGTGTGTGCGTGTGTGTGTATTGACCTTCTCTGCAGAGTCACAGAGCTGCTGCTGCTGCTGTTTGAGTTTCCTCTGCTTCTCCAGCTGTGTGTGTGTGTGTGTGTGTGTGTGTGTGTGTGTGTGTGTGTGTATTGACCTTCTCTGCGGAGTCGCGGAGCTGCTGCTGCTGTTGCTTCTGTTTTAGTTTCCTCTGCTTCTCCAGCTGCTTCTGCAGCTCCTGCTCAGCCTCGTCCTCCTCCAACACCACCGGCTCAGACAGGGCTACACCCTCTGCACACACACACAGGGACACACACAGAGGAACAGGAACACACGAACACACACACAGAGGGGAGAAAAGTCAAAGGATGAGGAGGAGGCAGATTGAAACGAAGAGAGAGGGAGATCAGGAGGCATCATGGGAAACAGTATTGCTAAATACAGTGTTTAATAGCTTAGCACATGTACTGAGGGGCTATGGGGTGATATGTTGCTAAATACAGTGTTTAATAGCTTAGCACATGTACTGAGGGGCTATGGGGTGATATGTTGCTAAACACAGTGTTTAATAGCTTAGCACATGTACTGAGGGGCTATGGGGTGATGTATTGCTAAATACAGTGTTTAATAGCTTAGCACATGTACTGAGGGGCTATGGGGTGATATGTTGCTAAACACAGTGTTTAATAGCTTAGCACATGTACTGAGGGGCTATGGGGTGATATGTTGCTAAACACAGTGTTTAATAGCTTAGCACATGTAAGGGCTATGGGATGATGTATTGCTAAACACCGTGTTTAATAGCTTGAGATGTATTGCTAAACACAGTGTTTAATAGCTTAGCACATGTATTCAAGGGCTATGGGATGATGTGTTAGCTTAGCACATGTAAGGGCTATGGGATGATGTGTTAGCTTAGCACATGTAAGGGCTATGGGATGATGTGTTAGCTTAGCACATGTAAGGGCTATGGGATGATGTGTTAGCTTAGCACATGTAAGGGCTATGGGATGATGTATTGCTAAATACACTTTCCATCATTACTAAAAGATGCACCACACAAATGTGTCTGACAGAGATGATGCAGCCTTCTGTTCTAGTTTAAGAACACTTTTAAGATGCATTACTTCAAACCAATATCCTAAAATCAGAAGGTTTTAGTTTGTATAGGAGCTTTAGAGAAAAGGCTTCACACACACCGTCATCACTCATGTCCATGTCTGCAACTCTGATGTCATCTGACTGCCTTGGAACGTCCACAGCCAATCGGCTGCTGCTTTTTTCCTCCGGGGGTTCCGCCCCTTCAGCAGGCTCCTCCCCCTCCCTCTCCTCAACTATCTGCCGCTGGCCACGCCCACGAGACCTGAGAGATGACATCAGCAGAGAGAGAGAGGGATGGACAGATGGAGAGAGAGAGGGATGGAGAGCAAGAGATGAGAGGGAGAGAGAGGGAGAGATATCTTTAATGCAATATCTACATTGCCCATTATCAGCAACCATTCATCCAATGTTCCAAAGGCACATTCTGTTTCCTAATCTAATATCATTTCAAAAGGCTAAATGAGAAAACATTGGAGAACCCTTTTGCAATAATGTAAGCACATAATGTAATGTAATGCTGCCCTGATTTAAAAAACAATGCAACTGATCTCAGCTGGTATTCTGTCTATAATGGAGTGGAATGGAAAAAGGGACCCCAAACTTTTGACCAGTAGTGAACATGCATGGAAGAGTAGGTATTTGTGTGTGTGTGTGTGTGTGCAGGTGTGAGTGTGTATCTGTGGGTGTAGGAACACTCAAATGTGGGTGTGTTTAAGTGTGTGTGCGTGCATTACCTGGAGCCGAAGTCTGTGCTGCGCGTGTCGTCCAAGAGCTCGTCGGCCGGCACCACCTTCTCCTTCTTCCTGATCTTCCTCACCCTCTTCTTGGTCTTATTGAAGCCCACCTGCGGTCACAGAAACACACACACACACACACACACACAGAGCACAGCCATTTAAATACGCTAATCTTCCTGATCTTCCTCACCCTCTTCTTGGTCTTATTGAAGCTCACCTGCGCTCACAGAGCAAAGCCATTTATGGTAGAATGCTTTTGGGAGTTGAGAGTGTGAGAAGTGCACAATGTCCAGCCCACTGAAAGTGGCAGCATCTGCAAGCTCTGGGACTTGTTGCGGAGCGCACATGTGTGTGTGTGTGTGTGTGTGTGTGTGTGTCTCTCCTGCTCTGTGTAGTACTCTGAGGCGATGGTCAGTGCGGGCATCTGCAGACTTTGGGCGCCGTTGCAGTGTGTGTGTGTGTGCGTGCATGAGTCCTCACCATCTCCTGTTCTGTGTAGTACTTGGAGGCGATGGTCAGTGTGGGCATCTGCAGACTCTGGGTGCCGTTGCGGTGTGTGTGTGTGTGTGTGTGTGTTATGAGTCCTCACCATCTCCTGCTCTGTGTAGTAGCGTGGGCATCTGCAGACTTTTAGCGCCGTTGCTGTGTGTGTGTGCGTACGCACGTGCATGTGTGTGTGTCTATATGTGTGTGCGTACGCGTGTACGTGTGTGTGTGTGTGTGTGTGTGTGTGTGTACGTGCATGTGTGTGTGTGTCCTCACCATCTCCTGCTCTGTGTAGTACTCCGAGGCGATGGTCAGCGCGGGCATCTGTAGGCTCTGGGGCCCGTTGCGGAGCACCTCTCTGATGTGTGTGCGCGCGTGTGTGTGTGCGCGTGTGTGTTCTCACCATCTCCTGCTCTGTGTAGTACTCTGAGGCGATGGTCAGTGCGGGCATCTGCAGGCTCTGGGCGCCGTTGCGGAGTGCCTCTCTGATGGCCTGCAGCTCGCGCTCGCGCTCTCCCTCGGCACAGCCGGCCGCGTTCAGCCTGAAGCCCGTCTTCTTCTCCCCCTCGATCTCCTCGTCGTACTTCGCCAGCATGTTCTTCGGCTTGAACTGCACACACACACACACACACACAAACACACACACAGACAGACAGACACAGACACACACACACGGAGAGTGTGAGAGGGGTACGGAACAGGACATGATGATGCCATGACCTCAGAGAGTTCTCACAGAAACTATAAGCCAGAGAATTTGGGGAAAGGTCTGAACTAAACCCATTTTATACAGTCTATGAACTAAATCACACAAATCTCATAAGGAATCACTCATAAGGAATCACACAACGCTCATAAGGAATCACTCATAAGGAATCACACAACACTCATAAGGAATCACTCATAAGGAATCACACAACGCTCATAAGGAGTAATAAATGCCGCATGTTAATGTTGAAGTATGTTAAAAACAAAACGCTGGTTCAGTATTTGCATTTACTGCAATAGCATATATTTATATGAGGTAGAGCAATGTGAAGCACTACATCCTTAGGGCCCTCTAGTGAGAACGTACCGCCACCATGTCGTCCACCGTCTCCTCTTCATCGTAGGGCTTGTAGTCCGGCTTCTTCTTCTTCAGCTCCACGTTCTTATCGGCCTTCTCCTTGTCCACCATGCCCACGTTCACCAGGACGTCCTCCTTCTCCTCCAGCACTCCTACACACACACACACACACGCGCACACACACACACACACGCGCACACAGCGTTAGTTTTGTAGGTTTATTAATGTGTCTGCATGGATGTGTATCAACATGCACTACGGATGCAACACTGTGTGTGTTTGTGTGAGAGAGAGAGAGAGAGAGAGAGAGAGAGAGAGAGAGAGAGATAGACGGAAGGAATGAGAGACACACACCTTTGTCTTCCAGAGTGAGGATGACCATCTCTCCCTCTTTGAAAGACTCTAGCTTGTGCTGCACAGTGAGGCCTCTGAGATCACGAGACGTGTATGCAGCCTGCAGAGGAGAAACTCAACGTTATCACACACACACACCACTGAGATCACAGGACGTGTATGCAGACTGCAGAGGAGAGACTCAACATTATCTCACACACACACACACACACACAACACTGAGATCACGAGACGTGTATGCAGCCTGCAGAGGAGAAACTCAACGTTATCACACACACACACACACACACACACACACAACACTGAGATCACAGGACGTGTATGCAGACTGCAGAGGAGAGACTCAACGTTATCACACACACACACACACACACACAACACTGAGATCACAGGACGTGTATGCAGACTGCAGAGGAGAGACTCAACGTTATCACACACACACACACACACACACAACACTGAGATCACAGGACGTGTATGCAGACTGCAGAGGAGAGACTCAACGTTATCTCACACACACACACACACACCACTGAGATCACGGGACGTGTATGCAGCCTGCAGAGGAGAACATCACACACACACACCACTGAGATCACGAGACGTGTATGCAGCCTGCAGAGGAGAACATTATCACACACACACACACTGAGATCACGTGAAGTGTATGCAGCCTGCAGATGAGAAACTCAACATTATCTATCTCTCTCTCACACACACACACACACACAACACTGAGATCACGGGACGTGTATGCAGACTATAGAGGAGAAACTCAACGTTATCAAACACAGCACTGTAAACTGTAACAGGAACACTTTTACAGGCTACTAAATTATAATGAATATCCTACTACAACGTTATTTATCTATCTATTCATAAGAATGATTAATGAGCCAATTGTGCTGAATTAGTATAACAATCATGTGGACTGCAGTAGGGACACTATTTAAATTACTTGAAGTCAACCTGAACACACTGAATTATTTACAATATATTCAATTCAATAAGGTGAAATGATTAATAAACTAAATCACACAATACTGATAAGGATTTCCACTCATTTACAGAGCAACAGCAGCAGTCTCCATTTAAAGGGGAAATCGGCGAGTTTTCCCAAATATCTCGAGACCTCCCTTCTTGACCTCGAGAAACGGAGATCTTTGTGAGAATGTGCCGGATTTCTCCTTTAAGGATGGCAGAGAGGACCCACCATTTTATCCTGGGCGAACTCCTGCTCCACGAGACTGCTCACGCCAAACTCCTCATCCATCTCCTCAAGCAGCTTAGCCTGGAGGGCAACACACACACACACACACACACACATTAATTACAGATGGCACCAAAAAAAAAAGACAATGAAGAGAAAAAAACAGAAACAAATATGATTCATTATACTGTATATCTAAGTCAGTAGGCCAATGATAGATCAAATTAACAACATTTCATTTAAATATACTATGATGCTGCACACCCTTGTTGTTTAACTGCGACATGACAACCTTTAAACACGAAACATCCATTCAATGTACATACTGCAGATTCAAAGCAATAGTTTGCTACTATGACATCTATTAAGGGTAAAAGGTCCAGAAAGGAGAGAGATACAGGGAGCTGCTATGATGCTTTGGACCATTCAGGGCTATAGAGAAGAACTGCAAGCTGATTGGACCATTCAGGGCTATAGAGAAGAACTGCAAGCTGATTGGACCATTCAGGGCTATAGAGAAGAACTGCAAGCTGATTGGACCATTCAGGGCTATAGAGAAGAACTGCAAGCTGATTGGACCATTCAGGGCTATAGAGAAGAACTGCAAGCTGATTGGACCATTCAGGGCTATAGAGAAGAACTGCAAGCTGATTGGACCATTCAGGGCTATAGAGAAGAACTGCAAGCTGATTGGACCATTCAGGGCTATAGAGAAGAACTGCAAGCTGATTGGACCATTCAGGGCTATAGAGAAGAACTGCAAGCTGATTGGACCATTCAGGGCTACAGAGGAGAGGAACTGCGAGCTGACTGGACCATTCAGAGCTACAGAGGAGAGGAACTGCTTGGGCTCACCCTCTTCTCGGCCAGCTCCTTCTCCTTGGCCATCTTGCGACTCCTCTCCACCCAGGCGGAGGTGTCATCCAGCCACGGCTCCTCCTCTCCCCCCAGAGTCTTCACCTTACTGAGGGCACACACAGTACAGGTTTACACACAGGAGAGGAGGAGAGACAAGAGAGAGGAAAAGAAAGAGAGAGAAAGAGAGAGAGAGAGAGAGAGAGAGAGAGAGAGAGAGAGAGAGAGAGAGAGAGAGAGAGAGAGAGAGAGAGAGAGAGATGGTGGAAAAGAACAAAGAAAGGAGGAGTGAGGAACAGAAAAGGGCAATAAGACGGGTAGAAATGAGAATGAAAGTGGCACAACAGACAAACTTAAGAGATTCCACTGATACATGTTGGTCAGTAATTAACCCCATCTGAAATTAATACTTTCTCAAGGACTCCTCTAAAGGTGGACGCTTCAATGCCACCTCAATGAGCTGAGCTATGCTACGCTAAAGGTGGTTGCTTCAATGCCACCTCAATGAGCTGAGCTATGCTACGCTAAAGGTGGTTGCTTCAATGCCCAGTGCCCACCTCAATGAGCTGAGCTATGCTTCGCTAAAGGTGGACGCTTCAATGCCGACCTCAATGAGCTGAGCTATGCTACGCTAAAAGGTGGACGCTTCAATGCCCACCTCAATGAGCTGAGCTATGCTACGCTACGCTAAAGGTGGACGCTTCAATGCCCACCTCAATGAGCTGAGCTATGCTACGCTACGCTAAAGGTGGACGCTTCAATGCCACTTCAATGAGCTGAGCTATGCTACGCTACGCTAAAGGTGGACGCTTCAATGCCTACCTCAATGAGCTGAGCTATGCTACGCTAAAGGTGGACGCTTCAATGCCCACCTCAATGAGCTGAGCTATGCTACGCTAAAGGTGGACGCTTCAATGCCCACCTCAATGAGCTGAGCTATGCTACGCTAAAGGTGGACGCTTCAATGCCCACCTCAATGAGCTGAGCTATGCTACGCTATAGGTGGGCGCTTCAAACGGAGTTACTGCATGCACAGCCACAGAGACGAGAGGGGTATGCTACACTAAAGGTGGACGCTTCAGACGGAGTTACTGCATGCACAGCCACAGAGACGAGAGGGGTATGCTACACTAAAGGTGGACGCTTCAGATGGAGTTACTGCATGCACAGCCACAGAGACGAGAGGGGTATGCTACGCTAAAGGTGGGCGCTTCAGACGGAATTACTGCATGCACAGCCACAGAGACGAGAGGGGTATGCTACGCTAAAGGTGGGCGCTTCAGACGGAGTTACTGCATGCACAGCCACAGAGACGAGAGGGGTATGCTACGCTAAAGGTGGGCGCTTCAGACGAGAGGGGTATGCTACGCTAAAGGTGGGCGCTTCAGACGAGAGGGGTATGCTACGCTAAAGGTGGGCGCTTCAGACGAGAGGGGTATTGCATCATCTTATAGAACTCTGGGGGAGTGAACAAGTTAGTGAGTAACTTGGTGAAGAAGCTAATTTCCCACAATGTTGGCGTGTTCATTTCATTGTATTTAACCAAGTTAGGGTGTTCACATTGTGTGTGGAAATGTCCCTTACCCCAGTGTATGTGTGTGTGAGTGTGTGTGTGTATCCTCTACCCCAGCTTCTGATTGAGCAGACGTTTCTCCTTCATGGCGGCCAGCTTCTCCCTCATGTCCTTCTGCTGCCTGATGGTGATGGGGTTGATGGTCTCCGCCACCATCGGCTCCTCTTTAGTGCCCAGCTCTGATTAAGGACACACGCACACACATACGCACACGCACACGCACACATACACACGCACACGCACACGCGCACGCGCACACACACACAGGGGTAATGTTCAAGAGGTTCAGCTCTGATGGACACAGACAGGTCATCAACTACAGCATTGAGGCGCAAAACAACCAGTTTGTGTTTGAAAATACCAATATTTTATATTATACAAAACGGTTTGTCTGGGCAATACTTCTGCATGTAAGCCAGGAACAGGCCTTAAAGACAAAGTTATGTGCCTGCAGTTTTCATACATTTTTTAAACTATTGCATATTTTCAAATTTTAATCGGCCAGGCTTACGCTTGAATTAGGCATAGTATTTGAGCACTAAAAAAAGTTTTGTGTAAAACTAGCTACTTCACTAACACCAACCAGTATGTTAGCTTGCTAACACGTTAACTGGTATCTTTAGGATGATATAGTCAACAATGTTAACATAAGATTAATAACACTTGGTTAGATAAGCAGTTTTTGCAGTGTTGCTTCAAGCCCTGCTGAACCACATTCACAGGGATACAATCAGTTCCTGGGGAAGACAATGTGCATGTTAAAGGGAAACTTGGCAGGATTTCCCCCTCTGCTGGAGAAATTGCACATTATGCTATTTCAAACTGTGTGAAAAGGTAATGATAAAGCACATGGATTTGTTTACAAGCTAGCGAACTGTTAGCATAAGTTTGGCAGAACTATGTGGATGTTACAAGGTAAGAAACACTATTTAAAACGAGTTTCTTGTTTCTCACTTCTCTTTCCGGGACGGTAGTCTCAATGTTGCAAGGTTGGTTTTCCGCCTGGGGACGCTAGGCGCAGCGGGGAAAGTCACCATTTTCACCGGAACAGGTCATTTAACCATCCAAATGATTTCTAAACGGGTTTATTAAGTTGAAATAGTTGCCAAGTTCCCCTTTAACATCTAAGGTAAAACATAAAACTTTATATTTTCTCCAAAACACATCTGGTATGATTACCAATCACTTACAGTTCTACTGTTTCATGTAATACATATTTACTTTTGTACGATTTTAACATGAAAATGAAGAAAAAAAATATATCTAAAGGGTTATAGACACACATAGACACCACACACACTCACTCACTCACTCCACCCTCCTAGATGTGGTGCTGACAAGATTACTTTAAATTACCTTTCTTGTTTTCATTCAGGTCAAGGGGCTTTAGACCAAGTTTGGCCCTCAACTTGCTGTTGAAGAAACACAGTTACAAATCATTAAAAATAACTATTGCACTAAAATGTATATTTGGACAATGTGCCCAGAAAAGCATCTCATTCTGTTGATGTTTGGCATAAGTGCCACTTACTTCGTATCCTCAATGCTAAGGGAGGCATCCCCACTTGCAGACTGTGGTCCAATTTCTGAAAGCCAAAGAGAATTTTAGTTGTTAAAATGATGTCTAGCCCTTTCTATCTTTCAAGACATTCGCAGACATTTATATTTTGACTACATCGTTACAGGACTATTTGGCAGATAATGAGCTTAACAAGATATAAACAAAGATGGACGTCTACATACCGGTAGTAACTTGACTCGGGATTAGACTGTAATATTACCTGCTGAACAGTTAGCTAACGTTACACAATAAGCTCTTACCAGTAGTCTCTTCATATCCAGGATCAACTTTCTCTTTTTTAACTCGCGGCTCTCCGCTGCTTTTATCGCCTTTGCTGCGACTTTCCTTCTCCGCTCCACGACTACTTCGTTCTCGGGACCGTGACCGCTTTCTCTTCTCTTTATCTCGGTTACTGTCCCGCTCCTTATCCCTCTCACGGTCCTTGTGGCGGTGTTTTTTGTGCTCTCGGTGTCGCTCCTCGGCATCTCTGTCGCGGTCCTTTTCCTTGTGTTTCTTTGAAGAACCCATGGTCTAGAAAACTGTGTCAGCTAACCAGCTAGATGGCTAACCTTGTGACAGCTTACCTTGCTAACTGTGTTCTTTCAGATGCACGGTTACAAGATGTCTGAGGAAAAAGCTGAGGTATCTTAAGAAAAAAAAAAAAGCTAATTATCTCCTTTTGATATGATACAAGTGCGCGCGATGTAAACACACAAGGCTTGATTGACTAACGTACTTCACACGTACAATAATGAAAAACCACAAGTATTTTAACTTCCGGGGCAAGAGTTATTTTTCTTCTTCTCCTATTTTGACGATTGGCAAACAGGTTTTAGGTGCATTACCGCCATCTTCTGAATAGGAGTGTACGTCTGAATTCGACATCACTAAATTCTATGAAATAATCCTGTTGTTTTCAAGTAATAAAACACACATACATCTAAAACATTGTTCCCCAGAATTTCTTTGTAAAAAACTGTTATTGAGATATGCGATATGTCAACAAGGCTAAATAGAGGATTCTTTTATGGAATTATATTACAAATCATAATCTTGTTGCTTCAAATCATAGAACGGTCAATTGTTTTCACCTCTCTCATATTAAACCTCCTGGGGTTTATACAGTGGAAACCAATCTTGTAAATTAGCACTAAGCCAAGTTCAAGGAAATCCGAGCATCAAATCCAAGGCCAATCTGCTATTTAATTCTTGGGGTTGGTTGTCACATTTTTTGTGGGGTTGGTTGTCATGTGTTGGCATAAGGACCCTTCAGTATTTCATATCTTGGTTTCAATCAGTACACTTGTGTAGGTTATAATTAGGGCAGTCAAAGTATGTGTTAATTTCAATGAATTAAATACAGAAATAATAACACGTTAAACATTTTTAACGCTGATTAATCACATTTCATAGTGACATTTGACCCAGTGCAGTCTGGCTATCGTGATTGAATGAGGCAGACGAGAAAGCACTGCTTTGAATGAAAGATTTAGCCTAGGCCTACATTTTAAAAAGAACGGCCAGACCAAAACTGTTGACAGGAGCATCAATCCACTATTTCTGCAGTAAGTAATTTCCGTTGCCTTCCATAGCAGTTCATCAAGTCTGAAGTAGCACCTCAATGCAAAACAATCCAGAGTTAAGGCTACGAGTTTAGCACACCTCTTGATGACATGCCGAATGCTAGCCGCCAGCCTTGTCTTTAACTTTGCTAACGGTTCGCTAAGCCTACCCTATGACCAACTAACTAACCGACAAACTCCCTTAATAAATTGACTAGGCTACATTTGTTGCACACTTGAAACAAAATGTCTTCAAAATAACTTCCAATAACTTCACACATTATATTGCCGTTTGCACATGTAGGCTATGCTAATTTAACACCTTTGTTCCTACTGTTTAGTTTATTTACTTGAACTGTTATTTCTTATCCTGGACTGCCACCTACTGGATAGAAAAGGCTAGTAATTATGTGAATAAAAATCTACATGTCTGAAAGGCCAGCAAAAGGATAAATCATAGGTGGTATTCCACACATTAGATTGGTGTTAGGGTAGCCTACTCTGCACATGTCATTGACAGTGAGTGGTAACTTTTAGTCATTTGCATTTATCATGCTAAAAATCTGACACCAGGCACTATGACCCACTGACCCAAAGGGAAAATTATAATAAAAGAGAGACACGTTGAATTTTAAAGTCTATAATGTTGGTTTGGCTGTTCATTGATTTACTCTTATTCATAGCAAAAATGTATGCATGCAATTCATTTAGATCAATTAATCACAGAGTATATAATTAATTAATTACATTTTTTAGTTGATTGACAGCCCTAGTTATAATAGTTTGTGTTCTTTTGTCATTTTTGGTGGGCCAAGCATAAAAAGGTCAACAAGAGCATTTATCCAAACCGACATACAGAGACTATAGCCTACAAATTGCAGGAGTCATTTGATAAACGTGGCCCAAATACAGATGTAACATTTGTGTTCATAAGGGTTTTTTTTTCTCATTCATTTTTTTATTGTCAAAAACATAATCAAATACATCCTGTTATAGACACACACAAGTAATATTACCTACTAACCCCCGCCCCCCCCCCTTCCCCAATCACCATACCCCCCCCCCCCCCCCCTCATACCCCCCACCACCACTCTCCTCCCACACCTCCCAACATAGTATTAAGACAGTCACAGACAGGTTATGGTTAAATCAGCATTAGATCTTTCAGCTTACATATCAAGTTCTCCTGTATCACTATTGTATGTGGCTGAGCGTTATTTACTCTAGCTGATGACAATTCCACGTAAGATATATCCAAGAATGTCCGTAGCCAGTGAGTCGTAGAAATGTCATGAGGGCACTTCCAGCGCTGCGCAACAATCTTTTTGGCTGCAGTGAGCCCTGCAAAACCTACGAAAAGTAGTTGGGGAGGAAAACTGATTGGTTGTGGCTCGCTCCCCCCAGTGGATCAAGCTTTGGAGCCCCTCTTCTCCTCTCCCAACTCCCTCTTTGGTGGTCCCTCCTGCCTCAGTGCCAATGGCAGGACTATGGAGGCTCTGCTGGGTAAGCTGCATAGGCCCATAGCGATGCAAGCCCGCCTGGCTAACACAGCGGCCATTCTGTCCCTGTATGTTTGACACCTCTCTGGTCTCTTGCAAAGCAGTGTTGGTGATCCCACTCTTTTGAGAGAGCTCCAGTCAGGCTCTGTGTGCCTCGCTGCAGTGTCTAAGGAGCAGGCAGTGGCATCGGGCCGCTCCTTGGATCAGCTCTGGGTAGTTAGACGCCATCTCTGGCTGTCTCAATCTCAGCTCCAGCAGGCAGACAGAGAGCACCTTTTCAGAGTGCCATGTTCGGCCCACAGGCAACCACCCCGTTGCAGAAGAGGTGTCAGGGTCTCTTGGCAGGCATGCCAGGGGCGCTAGGCGCCATAGGGCATTCACGCCTCAGCCAACACCTACCTTGGGGCATCCGTCTTGGGGGCCGACTGATCTCAGGCAGCGGCTTCAACCATCCCAGGGGCCCTCGTCATTCCTGACAATCTCCGGGCCAGCCAGCCTCGCCTCTCAGCTCAATGCAGTAGGAAGCCTGCAAGGCCTTACAAGGCCTTAGAAGCGGATCTATGGGTGCTCTCCACCATGACCCATGCTCAGACCTTACGTGCAGAGCTGTCCACCCTCCTGCACACAGAGGACCTTCGTCCTGTTTTAGACCTCAGGGGTCTCAACGTGCACCTCCGGTTTCTGAGGTGCAGGTTCATCACAGTTCCGAGGGTGCGGCAGGCCATCAATGCAGGGGACCTGTTTGCTACCATCGACCTACAGGATGCTTATTTTCAGATACCCATGGCCAGGGCATTGACGGTTCCTGAGGTTTGCGTTTCAGGGTCAGGTCTTCAAGTTCCAAGTCCTCCCATTTGGAATCTCTCTGGCCCCCCGGACCTTCACCAGGTGCATGGATGTAGTTCTTGCACCCATGAGGCAGCGGGGGCTCAGGATATTAAACTATCTAGACAACTGGCTCATCTGTGCAACCTCAGAAGTGCAATACCGCCTACATGTGGCCTTGCTGTTGAAGCACATTCAGGACTTGGGCTTGCGCCCCAATCCCAAGAAAAGCAGGCTCCAGCCTTCCCAGGTCACCACCTTCCTGGGCCTGGTCCTGGACTCCAGGAGGGCATCCGTGGCTCTCTCACCGGCGAGACAGCAGTCGTTCACTGCATGTCTCAGTCGCTTCACGTTGCACGCCCAGGTGGAGTGGAAACTCTGCCTTTGCCTCCTGGGCCTTATGGTGGCAATGGTGCAGGTAGTCCCCCTTGCCCTCCTTCACATGCGCCCAGTCCAGAGGTGCCTGTTGAGCCTAGGCCTGTGCCCCCAAGGGCCCTCCCAGGCCAAGGTGACTGTGTCCCGCAGGCTTCACAGGGCCCTACACTGGTGGAATGATCCCGCCAACACCAAGAGGGGGAGTGCCATGGAACCGGAGATTCGTCGCCGGGTCGTATATACAGACGCATCCCCAGTAGGCTGGGGCGCCATTCTCGATGGTCAGGGCATCAATGGTCTCTGGACGGACCCTTGGCTATCCCAGCACATCAATGTCCTGGAGCTGAGGGCCGCTCTCCTCGCCCTCCGGCACTTTCTACCGTGGCTAAGAGGCCAACATGTGATGGTGAGGACCGACAGCACGGTGACTGCGGCCTACAACAGACAGGGGGGCTTGGGGTCTCCAGGTCTTTGCAGCCTGGCGACAGACCTGTGGCTCTGGGCTCATCCCCTGTTCAGCTCTCTCAGAGCAGTTCATGTGCCGGGGGCCTTGAATGCTGTGGCCAACATCTTGTCAAGAGGGGGCCCACATCCCGGAGAGTGGAGGCTCTAGTTAGCTTCTTCCTATTCACAAAGGCTAACTAGTTTACGTTCTTTTAGTTTATTCTAATATATTAATTATTCAGTTAGCCTATACATAATCCTCACATAACAATCTTCACATGCTATTATAGATGTATTATATGGTCCTAAACAAATTGTTGTGATATTATGTTATAGTGTACCTGTTACTGCTGAGCATCATGTGAGGGGAGCGACATAATTGCTAAAAAGCGCCTCCTCAGTGTATAGGTAGAGGGTGTGGCCTCATTTAGGGTTACATATGGGTATTTGTGTGTGTAGGGGTAATGGGCAAACATGTCATCATAGCAAACTGACATCAAAACAATAGGCTCAGGTACAATATTTAATTAGTAGGCAAATCTAGTAGCAATGACTTTCAAGCATTTTCTTTAAATACTAAATAAATAGTTAAAATACAGATAAATAATATAAATAGATAGTTAAAATATGGTAATCAACCTTGCTTCTAAACATGTTTCAAGTAAATTCTTCAGAAAGTCATCAACCTGTTACATGGTCCTCTTTTTTCATGAATTATTCATTATCCGAGACAACAATTTTAACCATGTATATTAATTTCAAGCATTTTCTCTAGTCTTGATCTTAAATCTGAGCATGGCATTGAATTCCCTATATGTGAAAACCTATAAAAGCACATTACATGCAGGTTTTTACCTTGTACAGTCCAAAAGATAAGTGATTAATTAGATTTTGACCTGGTGGCGGTGGCCATATTGGATTTCTCCATTTTGAGGCATTATGGGACATTTTTGAGCCTGGCATACAGAAGATTTGAATTCAGCACCCTTCAAAACCCATGATTTGCTTTTCAGGGTTAATTTCTTTTAAAAATGGACCTAGACTATCAGAGACAAATCCCATTTGATGTCTTATTCTTGGTGTTGCATATGCCCTATGGCAGAATTTTAAATGTATGTATCTATGATTTGGATTTTTTGAGGCACCAGAGACATTGTCCCAAATGGCTTCCCAGTCTAATTCTTGTCCCAAATTTGTTATGTCTCTATCCCAAGCTTTCATGCCTGATGTGGGTGTGTATTTTTGAGAGTTGAATCTATCAATGACACTATTTGTTTTGGTGACTGCTGTATCCAACTTAAAAGACGATGATCCCTTAACTCCGACCCCCAAGGAACACCGTAGGCTTTACAGGCTGATCTTACTCTAAAATAAAAGAAAAGAGAATGTTTGTCAATATCATAATGGGATATCAACTCTTGGAAACTGTAGTATGGCACTATCCCCACTAATGTCCTGCAATGTATTGATACCTTTAGCTTCCCAATGTTTGTTGACGAACGGTTTTCCCCCAGACAAAAAGTGACTATTATTCCATAACGGGGATGATGTACACCATTTGTTTTTAAATTGTATGAATCTTTCTGCCGCCTTGAACACTTGAATCATGTATGTCAAAATTGGACCATAATGTAACGCACACTTCTTGATAGTCACACCTGTGAGAAGAAAATCTTTTAATCTAATTGGTGCTATTAGTTCTTCTTCTATACTCTTCCATGATGAAATATTGTCTTCACCTATCTAGTACCTGAGACTTCTTAGTATAAATGCCCAGTGGTATAATTTGAAATTTCATTTAAAAGCCATTAATAGCATATGTTCTTTTAACTTGGCTTTAAAAGCACCAATAGTTGGTGTAGATCTAATGTGAAAAGGGAGGTTGTTCCACAACTTGGGCCCAGCTACTGAAAAAGCACGGTCACCTTTATTTTTTAGACGACTCTGAGGTACTGAGAGCAGTTGTTTATCTGATGACCTCAGAGTTCTGGGAGGGCAGTGCAAGTGTAGAAGCTCACTTAGGTATTGGGGAGCTTGTCCATTTAAAGCTTTAAAGACAAAAAGAAGAATTTTGTAATCTACTTTAAATTTCACTGGTAGCCATTGCAGAGATTTCAAAACTGGAGTAATATGTTGTGTCTTTTTAGACTTGGTGAGCAGCCTTGCAGCTGCATTTTGCACCATCTGAAGTCGGGATAGAGTGGACTGAGTGACACCAAAATAAAGGGAGTTACAGTAGTCCAGGCGGGATGAAATAGAGGCATGAATCAATAAGACTTTGAAAGAAAACATAGTTTTGGCTTTACTTAAGATTCTAAGGAGGTAAATCTGTTTCTCAAATTTAAAATCAGGGTCAAGTATAAAGCCAAGATTTCTTGCATAAGGTTTTACAAATCTGGCAAAAGACCCTAGTTCACTAATTGCATTATTTGCAGCTTCATGTGAACCAAAAAATAGAATTTCTGTTTTGGATTCATTCAGTTTTAAAAAATTGGTCGACATCCATTGTTTAATCTCAAGCAATGGGTTTAAAGCACCAGAGGAACCACATTTAAATGGGAGATACAGTTGTGTATCATCCGCATAGCAATGATAGGATATACCGTGCTTTTTCATAATTTGACTGAGTGGCAACATGTACAGTGAGAATAAAATACAACTAAGCACTGATCCCTGTGGAACACCATAAGATAAGGGGGCAGATGAAGATTAAGTATCATTGAAAGAAACTGAAAAGGTTCTTCCCTCTAAGAAGGAGGCAAACCATTTCAGTGCAGTACCTGAAATTCCAACCCAGTGCTCAAGGCGCTCTAAAAGAATGCAGTGATCTACAGTGTCAAAGATTCCGTGCTGTGTTTAGGTCGGAATCCAGACTGGAAAATGTCTAACATCTCATTCTCTGATAGAAAGGATTGGAGTTGTTGAAAGACAACCTTTTCTAGGATTTTAGAAAGAAAGGGCAATTTATTTCTAAAGGGTTTCCATCTGTTTATATCCTCCTCTATTTTTTTCAGAATTGTGGAGTAATTTATTTTCGCCACAGAGATAGGGGAAGTATTTATTCTAACACCCAGGTATAGGACCTCAGTTACGACTTTAATCTGGGCTGGTAGAGATACCTTATTTGGATCTACGTTGATGAGCATAAGGGCAGATTTGGAAAGATTTGCCTTATACCCTGAAAGATATCCAAATGGCTCCAGTGACTACAATACAATCCAGCCAATACAAATGGAAGTGTTTGCTGGACACTTGCCAAATAGACCAAGATGTCATCAGCATAAAGTGATATTAAGTGTGACGTTGAACCAATTGTAATAGGAGAGATTATGGGAGAATTTCTAACTAAGTGTGCCAGGGATTCTATGGATAACGTAAAAAGCAGAGGAGACAGAGGGTCTCCCTGTCTTCCCATCTTATGTCAAACAATTCTGACATACCTCCCCCAACACATACTCTGGCTGATGGGTTGGCGTATAGAGTCTTAACCATATTAATGAATTTATCCCCAAACTTGAATTCTTTCATTGTCCTCTAGAGAAATGGCCATTCCAGGCGATCAATTCAGCGTCTAAAAAAAGTAAGCCACTGTCTTTTGGAATTTTATTAGATGTACTGAGTATGTGTAATAGCCGACGGACATTATCAGAGGCTAAACGCCCCTTAAGAAAACCTGGACTTAAACCTGAACCTGGACTTATAATGTCCCATATTACTTTCTCAAGCCTTCTAGTCAGCATTTTGGAGAATTTCTTGAGGTCAGCGTTTATCAAAGATATTGGGCGGTAGTTGGCACATTCTAGGGGGTCCCTACCGGGTTTAGGAATGACTGTGATCAGGGCTGTGTTTAGGTCTCTATGAAAGGCACCTCTTTCAATAGCATAATTTAAAGTGTCTAACCATAATGGTCCAAGTATATCCCAGAGTGCAAGGTATAACTCCACTGGTATCCCATCTAAACCTGGTGTTTTGCCTTTATTTGTAGTTTTAACTGCTTCAAGCAATTCCTCCAGTGTCATGGCAGAATCTAGATATTGGACATTGGAAATCTTCTGCTGTCAAAGTAGGAAGCTCTATTCTACTGAAAAAATGGGAGAAGTCGTTTTCTGTGGGCGTTTGTTCATCTGTATACAGATCCTTATAAAAATATTTAAAAGTCTCAACAACTTCTTCTATTGATGTCACCATTCCCCTCCTGGGACATCTAATAGCTGGTATCGCTCTTTTTGCTTCCTGCTGCTTAAGAGTTAATGCCAGCAGGTGACTTGGCCTGCTACCTTCAGCATATTTGTGTTATGTGTATCATATATTCTGCCCTGCGTCTTAGTAAGTCGTTCAACTCTGCCTGTTTTGTTTTGAGCAGGTTTCTATTGCTATAGTGTAATTCTCCTTAAGATCATTCTCCAAGAACCCAACCTCTTCCTCTAGGGTGTTTATCTTTTAAAGTCTACTTTTATGTAGGTGGGAACTGAACCTTATGGCATTATTCCGTATGAATCCTTTAACAGAAGCCCAAATCACAGTCCTATCTGAAACACCATCTTTGTTGAGATTAATACATTCTTCCAGGCCATTTTAATTGTGCTATAAACTGTTCGTTTTTTAAGAGAGAAGAATTAAATCTCCACCTACTAGACTTATTTTTTATTCCACCATAATGAAAATGAGAAATTAAAGGGTTGTGATCAGATGTGTGTCTTGGTAAGATTTCTATCGCTACTAGGTGCGATAGACTGGATGAAATAAGGAAGTAGTCTATACGTGAGAAGGTTTTGTGTCTCGAAGAAAACATTATAGTATAGTCTTTAACAGAGGGGTTGTGCTCCCTCCACACATCTGTCAAATTCAAGTCGGCTATAAAGAGGTTAAGTGCTTTAGAAGCAGAATCTTGAGAGCTTGATACAGCTGAGGAGGACTTATCAAGATTGCAATCCACAAGGGCATTCATATCTGAACCAATGTATTATTGGTAATCATTAAGTTTTAGCAGTTGTGAAGTAACTGTTGGGAAAAAATCAGCTTCAAAGGTAGCTGGGGCATATAGGCTTACGAAGGCAACCATTTTGCTCTGAATGGAGGTACAGCAGAATGCCATTCATCCTTTATTATCAGAGCCAGTCTTTTCAACTGTCAGGTTAATACCACGTCTCATCAAAATCATAGCACCTTTTGTACAAGTGCCATCAGTTGAAGCTACTACTGGTTTATAGAATTTATTTTGAATTCTGTAACATCATTGGGTTTTAGGTGTGTTTCTTGAAGTACAGGGTTCCTACACATTTTCCATTTCAAAATTCCATACTTTTTCCATACTCAAATTTTCAAACTTCTCGGTATATTTTTTGGGCTTTTATGCCTTTAATGCGACAGGATAGTGGAGAAAGACAGGAAGTGAGTGTGAGAGAGAGTCGGGGTGGGATCCGGAAAGGACCACGGGGCGGGAATCGAACCCAGGTCGCCCACGTACGGTGCAGGTGCCCCAGCCAGTTGCGCCACGGCTGGGGACCACGGTACATTTTTCTGACCACATTCTAGACATTGTCAATGGAGCGTTCTACTAGCATTGTCAATGTTTATTATTAACTTGGTAGCCCTTGGATACTTTTCGTTGGGGGAAGTGCTGTGTTGGAAGGTGCACTCACATTTTTAGTTTAGTTCAGTGATGGCCAAAAGTATTGGCACCCATGCTAAAGTTGACTGAAAAGAGGAATATAAAATCATCTTTTGGAAATTGATCTTAATGCCTTAAGTGAAAAATGAGGAAATATCTAACCTTTAAGGACACCAATTTTCTTAGTGAATGAATAATGTATCATAAATAAATAAATGTTCTTCCTTAAAATACAGGGGTCATAAGTATTCCCACCACTATGTTAAATTCCCATAGAGACAGGCAGATTTTTATTTTTAAAGGCCAGTTATTTCATGGATCCAGAATACTGTGCATCCAGATAAAGTTGCCTTGGCCTTTGGAATTAAAATAGCCCCACATCATCACATACCCACCTCCCAATCAGTGGAAGGATATGTCCCGGTCAAAAGCTGAGCCACAGAAACTAAAACTGATTAACTTTAGTCGTCCAAAAAGGCATCTAACCGAGTTACCCCAATCTCATCGTGTTCCAACACTCCAAAACGTACCAGGTAGGTTTCACACAGCGCCACGAGTGATATCTCAATCCTAGTAGTAGGGTTTTTTTTTGTCAGGGCATCCTAATGGCAGATGATTGAACCAATCGGAGTACTTTCTGCCCTCAAGACATCGTTCAGTAAGCAAAACTTGCCAAAAGGCGCAACATTATGAGAAATAGTTTAACATACAACTTCCTTCTACTGTCCCACTCTTCCATTTGCCTAGATTTGGAATTACTTGCAACATGTATAATTGCAATGAGCAGATAAACACAACAGATAGGCCTGCATGTAAATAAATGAAGAGTTTGGTTCCAAAACGCTATCTCAATATCTCATTAAAAAGTTGTTTAAAATGTAAATATATATATATATGAAAAATTCGTTTTGGAACCAAACTCTTCAAATTATAAATACAATGATGGTGTTGCATTTTAATAATACAACAATACATACAAACCGTAGTAAGTTCACTGAAAAAGTTATATTAAAAATATACAAATATGTTTCCTACACACAGCAATTACATCTGATGATCTTCAGGCTCTGAAAACAATATGCCCAGATGCTGCTTTGTTTACAGCCATCAACACCGACATGGACTCTGACACAGACACAGCCTCTGAAACTGAATATGAACTCCCTGAACCTCTGACCGCTATGATCCATCTGCAAGGGACCGGTCGCCAGCTGAACTATAAGTTAAGTGTGAAGTCAGCTTTGAGAAAATGAGAGGAAGATGCACACTTACTAAACTGGAACATCTACAGGATGTGACTAAAGATCAGGCAAAGTGCACAACATGGAACATACACAGAGTAGGACATATAACTGGAAGTACTTTTAACAGGGTTGTTAGATGTAAGCAGTCTTCAGTTGAACATATAATGCAGTATGATGTCCAGGAGCTCACTGTACCAGCGGTCATGTGGGGAAGGCAAATGAAGATACTGCACGTCAGTGTTACGAAACGGAAATGAGGACTCACTCATGGACACATACACATTTCGATGTAAAAGCAGTGGGGCTAACTGTGAAAGCAGACAAGCCATATCTGGCTGCTTCTCCTGATGGTGTATTCTCCTGTGACTGCTGTGGAACAGGTTTACTAGAGATCAAATGTCCATACAGATACAGAGAGGGACTACAGGGGTCTGAGGCTGATGCTACCTTCTGCCTAGATGAACATTATGAGCTGCGCCATAACCACTCATACTACTCACAGGTTCAACTGCAAATGCCAATTGAATATGTGCAATTTCATGGTGTGGACAAAGAACATTAGCATCACCCGCCGGATATGGAGGGATGAGTGCTTCCTTGAAGAAACCTTTCCAAAGACCGAAGTGTTCTTCATGGACCACCTCCTTCCCGAGCTGGTCTGCCAAGACCCCCAGTTGGCTGCAGAGGTCAACTGTCCTCGTTGCAAAAGACCCGGCTTTGGCAAAATAATCACATGCAAAGACTGTTGCCAACAGTTCCACTACAAATGTGTGAACATTTTCAGACAGACAAAAATTGGATATGCGGATGTAAAGACATATTAGCCTAGGTGTATGCTGTACTGCACATGATGCCAAAAAAAAGTCAAGTCACACATTGTGGTTAAAAATATTCATTTTATTTTGTTTGTTACATTACATCATATTACAAATATCATTACACATCATCACACATACAGTTATACGTTTTTAACATTCTCTTGTTTTTACAATCATTCCATTGTACACTATGTTCAAGTTGTCACAACATCAAGCAGTGGTCCTTAAACTAGGGGTCAGGACAAGTGTGTGTGTGTGTGGGGGGGGGGTATAATGCATAAAAGAATTAAAGGGACTGAGGTCTAATCTCAATCTCTACCTGCACTATCTGAGACTCTATTTCCAGGGGACCACAGACCTCTTCAGGTTTGTGAGACCTGCACAAATGGTGATAATGTCATCCAGCATATCAACCTGGCTTATAGGTATGACACTGTTCAATATATGAAAATTCTTTAGCTGACCAATGACACGTTCTACGTGTATACGAACTGTCGGGACGTGTCAACGCACAAACCAGACAACTGTGACTTACCCTTAGTGAAGCTAGGGATTTTTAAGGTTGCCCCCACACTCGCCCACTCAAACTACATACTCCAAAAATTCATCCCGAAATTGCAATCAAATCGCGACTCTTGGACATTAGAGCAGAACAGCAGTTCATAGCTCTTATAGACTCCATAAATTTAGATATTTTACATCATCCCATTGATCAAATGGTAGAGGCTCTCAATCGTAAGTTAGGCGCTCTGCTTGACAGAGTGGCACCCTTAAAGACTAAAAAAAGGCCCTGTAGCAAACTGACACCTTGGATGAACGAAAATATCCATGATCTAAAAAGATCATGTAGAAAAGCTGAGAGAACATGGAGAAAAACTAAGTTACAGGTTCACCGTGCCATTCTAAAAGAAAAAATAGCAAATTATAATAGAGCTATTCGGAATGAGAGGAGGAACCACTTCTCTAAGGTAATTGCTGAAAACAGTGGAAACTCTAAGGTGTTGTTCTCTACCATTGATAGGCTATTGCATCAAACACCTTTTGATACACTCAGTCAGGCATCCTCTCTAAGATGCGAAGAATTGGCAGACTTCTTCAAAAACAAAGTCATTTCTATAAGGGAGGCTATTGGTAACACAAGTAATATGTTTGATAGTACACCCAAAAACAGCCCCCCAAAATTAAGGTCCTTTAGCACTATTACTCAATCTGAGCTTGGTAAAATTATAACTCAAACCGGCTCCTCAACATGTGTTTTAGATCCAATCCCTACTAGATTCCTCAAAAAAGTATATGATAGCTTAGCTCCCTTTTTTCTCAAGGTAATAAATACCTCATTAGAAACAGGTATATTTCCAACTGCTTTTAAAACCGCTGTTGTGACACCTTTACTTAAAAAGTCAAATCTTGACCATACCAATCTGAGCAACTACAGGCCTATATCAAATCTATCGTTTTTGAGCAAAGTACTTGAAAAAGTTGTTTGTAATCAGTTAAATACCTTCCTCAACGAAAACAGTATTCCAATCAGGTTTTAGATCAAATCACAGCACAGAAACGGCTCTAGTAAAAATAGTCAATGATCTCAGACTGGCTACTGACTCAAACAAAGTCTCAATCCTTATTCTTCTGGATTTGAGTGCGGCATTTGACACCATTGATCATAGCATCCTAATTCACCGCCTTGCGAAGTGGGTGGGTCTCTCTGATAATGCTCTAAACTGGTTTCAAACCTACATTACTGGCAGAGATTTTTATATCAGTCTAGGAGATCATGTATCTGAAAAACATGACTTGCCTTTTGGTGTGGCCCAGGGGAGCTGCCTTGGTCCCCTGCTATTTTCTCTATATATGCTTCCATTGGGAAACGTCATAAGTCAGCATAATGTAAACTTCCACAGCTATGCAGATGATACCCAATTGTATATTTCTGTGGAGCCAACTAACCCAGATGGCCTTTGCTCCCTCACTGCATGCCTAACCTCCATTAATCAGTGGATGAGCAAAACATTTTTTAAACTAAATGATGACAAAACAGAGGTACTTCTGGTTGGACCAAAACTAAAGCGAGATATTATTCTTAGTAATCTGGGGAACTTGGCACACCAGGTCAAACCAAAAGTAACAAGCCTCGGTGTCATCTTAGATGCAGAGTTAAGTTTTAAGCCCCATATCAGTAAAGTTACTCAGACAGCCTATTTCCACTTGAGAAACATTGCCAAAGTGCGGCCCTTTTTAACTCAACAAGATGCAGAAAAACTAATTCACGCCTTTATCACTAGCAGGTTAGACTACATGCAATGCACTTTTCACTGGTCTTCCCAAAAACATCTAAAGAAACTGGCACTCATACAGAACTCTGCGGCTAGACTTTTAACTAAGACTAAGAAGAGAGAACACATCACCCCTGTGTTGGCTGAACTGCACTGGCTCCCTATTTCCTATAGAATTGATTTTAAGGTTATGTTAATTACTTACAAAGCTCTGAATGGCATAGCACCTTCATATATCTCTGAGCTTTTAATATCTTATCAACCACAAAGGAAACTTAGATCATCCAATTCTAATCTTTTAATCGTACCCAAAGTGCTCCACAAGCAAAGTGGAGAAGCTGCGTTTATCCATTATGCCCCCAAACTATGGAACACCCTGCTTCTGAACATCAAGCAGGCGAGTTCAGTAAATATTTTTAAAAAAGATCTGAAAACATACCTGTACAGGAAAGCTTTTAGTTAACTCATCTTATCCTGTAGACTACTTTTTCAGATTATTCTACATCTGCTACTATTGGAGGGCGCAGCCAGCCAGAAGCAGATGGGCTCCCCCTATTTAAGTCAGGTTCTGCTCAAGGTTTCTTCCTGGAATATGGGAGTTTTTCCTTGCCACAGTTGCCATATGGCGTGCTTGTGGGGGGGTAAGAGAGTTAAGGCTGCCAGTCTTATGACGTCATTTTCTATATTTTTGATATGTTGCTGAGTGGATCATAAACAGCCCCAGCAATGAAGAAAAGTGATTGATAATGACTGACTGACTATTATTGTGTTACATGCTTCAAATGTAAAGCACTTTGAGCTGCATTCTGTGTATGAAAGGTGCTATACAAATAAAGCTTATTATTATAAAGCTTATTAACTCTTCTCTGATTAGGAACCCTCTATCTGCAAGTACAACATCCCCATGGTCAAGTTTGTTCAGAAAGTTTGAATCTAATGTTATTATTTTGTCTGAGGCCCGACCACCCCACCCATCAGACAGAAAGGATATGGAGCCTGCCGGTGTTATGCCAATTAAATATTTTATTGTGTTCTGGTGTTTGTAATTGGACCAAGTTTCAGCTCTGGCTTTCAAATTGTATGTTCTCTCTATGAAAATTTCGGTACAGTCAATTATGCATCTACAGTTTTTGAATTTGGGTTTAAATGATTTAGGCAAGTTTGCTCTCACTGCTTCCTTACTGGGCCAAATTACTAGAGGTTTTAGGACAGAGGACAGCAGGGGTACCCACTCCCTTAAAATGTTGGAAACAGTGGAGAAGGGAAGGC
Source organism: Alosa sapidissima (assembly GCF_018492685.1). Taxonomy (NCBI): domain Eukaryota; kingdom Metazoa; phylum Chordata; class Actinopteri; order Clupeiformes; family Clupeidae; genus Alosa; species Alosa sapidissima. The sequence goes on from NC_055961.1 coordinate 2,448,526, forward strand.
CGAATCTGTATCTCCTTATTGGAGAGGCCAAGCCTGATTTTCATGAGCACTAACCGGAGGTGGTTCTCCCATGTTAGTCCACCCCTCAGTGAAATAGCGCTTCTTTTGAGAATGCTCAAAAGCCATAAAAACACCTGTGCTGTTTGGAGACCGGTGAAGAAACAAAGTGCAGGGTCTGAAATGGAATCGAACCCGAATTTCGAGTTCCTCAGTTTCTCTTTCAGCTGCCGGTTTTCCTCTCGTACGGCCTCCAGCTCTTTTTTCACTGAGGAGTAGTCCTCCTGCAGCTCTCTGTATTGCCTTTCCAGTGTATTCTTCTGATGATGAAACAGATCAGTCTTGTAACCTTGGTGATAATCTACGTAACTGGGCGCTAACTTTTGGAGTTTCCCTCGTGGCTCTTACAGCTCTTCTTGGCCTGCTGAGACTCCATCACCCTGACCTGCCAAATGATGCTAGAACCCTCCTTAAGACCAGAATCACGTATAGCATAGAAACAAAATGTCAAGGACTCTATTACTATATTGGCATCCTGTCCTCCTTTAAGCAGAGGCTACGACAGGCATTTGAGTCATTTGCAGATGGCTGCACACTAAAACTCCAAGTCATTATCGATGGATTGCCCTTATTCAAGAGTAGCGGGATTCAGGTGTGGCCAATTTTAGGATGTTTAATAAGTTTTCCAATTAAAGAACCTGTTGTCATTGCATTGTTTTGTGGACCACAAAAACCAAAGCCAGCAGAAGTCTTTTGGGAAGACTTTGCTTCTGAGTTGAAAGAGTTGGAGAGTGGAATTGACTTTGAGGGCAAAAGGATTTTTGTTAAGTTAGATTCTGTCATTTGTGATACCCCTGCCCGGGCTTTTATAAAAAAACATTAAGAGTCACAATGGATATTTCGGATGTGATAAATGTTCCCAGAAAGGAGAGTATCTATCTGGCAGAATGACCTTTCCCTTAGTCTCTTGCCCACTCAGGACAGATGAATCATTTGCCCAAAAACATAATGAAGAGCATCACCAGGGCCCTAACCCTTTCCAGGGGTTGAACGTAGGGATGATATCTCAGTTTCCGGTAGATTATATATGCATTCTGTTTGCTTAGATGTTGTTAGGAAGCTTCTGAACATTTGGCTTAGAGGAGCTCTCAGATTCCGTTTACCTGCTTCAATTGTTGACCGAATGTCTGACAGTTTAACAGGTTTGCGCCGTTATATTCCGTTGGAATTTGCGAGAAAACCAAGGACATTGAGGGACATTGACAGGTGGAAGGCAACAGAATTTAGGATGTTTTTGCTGTACATTGGACCTGTAATTCTGCCTTCATATTTGGACACTAATATTTACAAAAATTCATGCTGCTGTTTTCCAGCATTGCCATTTTAGTAAGCCCAACCTTGTCCTCAATGCACTGGCAGTATGCCGAAAGGTTGCTCCATATGTTTGTTACACATTTCGGAGAAATATATGGCAGAGACGCAATTGTGTACAATGTTCATTCACTTGTACATTTAGCACAAGATGTAGGACACCATGGTTGTCTCGACAACATGTCAGCCTTTCCATACGAGAACCACTTACAAAGTCAAAGTCAAAGTCAAAGTCAGCTTTATTGTCAATTTCTTCACATGTTCCAGACATACAAAGAGATCGAAATTACGTTTCTCACTATCCCACGGTGAAGACAAGACATATTTTACCAATTTAAGTCCACAGACAAACATAACATTCAAGTAAACAAAAAAGTAAGTAAATAAGAGGGCACATATAATAATGAAAAAAATAAGAGCAGCAAAATTTGGTTGAAATTGTGCATAGACAGTCAAGACTCAAAAGACTTGTCAGAAAACCCCAACGCCCCCTCGCCCAAATATTATGTCGATTGTCTGAGCAAAATACTCATCAAATCACTGATAGAATATCAGTATCTTTGAAAAAGCCCCACTTTGTTGGACCAGTTCCAAACGACCTTGCTTCTAAAAAGGTTAAAGGGCAGTACAGCCAAATGGTTACTGACGATTGGACTATCAAAGTTTCAACAGGAAACAATGTATTTGCCATTGCTGATGACATTTGCAAGATCTACAACATTGTTGAGTGTCATGATGGCATTTATTTAGCTTTTAAAAGGTTTTCTGATAAGTCCATCTAAGTCCATTCAGTTCAGACATTCTGAATATCTACAGTGTCTCTCAAAAATCGGAACAATACATGTATGCCAAAGTGTCTGCAGTTGCATATAAATGTGTACTACTCCCCCACAGAAGAGGTTTTGCATCCATACCAGTTCTACATTCTGTGAAGTAGTTTGCAATTAAGTTTAGTGTAGTGTAGTTTAAAGTAGTTTGCTGTTTTTGAAGGATCAGTTGTTTGATAAATTCTAGTTTTTAAGTATTTTTGGGTAGGGTAACAGGTGATAGTTTGTTAGTTGTGGTTAGATGTAGTTTCTTAAGCATCATCTTCTACATTACATCAATTTTTATGTACATGTAAGTACACTTTCATGACACCAGTAAAATGTATTTTGTTAATAAAAATGCATGCACACCAGCAGTATAGTGTTTATAAAAGTTATTTACCATTCATATTTGAAACCTGATTATTTTCAAGGGGCTTTTTTCAGGCACAGTAAATGGCTAATATTGTTTTTTTTCTCTCTCTCTCTCTCTTTCTCTCAAAAGAATGTTCTGTGTTGTTCAATTTTTTGATGTGAAAAAGTCTGTGTCTGTGGTGCCCGAGTCCTGGTATAAAGACGGCATTGCTTTCTGGCCAAATTATACCAGTGACGAAAAGATCACTAAAGCGGTGAAGTCCGCAGAGGTCCCAGGCCTGAACTGGTCGAAGCATCCTGTGCTGAAAACATGGTATACATTTTTGAGTCACCTAGTTGTTATTATTACCTTGTACTGTGTCTCCCAATAGCCAGCAGTAACTATTTTGTTTATCAAGTTTATCTTGAGTCAAGATTAATGCTGCTGATTTACCTATGTAAATGTTCTTTTAGGTGACTTCCTGTCTGCCTGGCAAGGCATGAAGCAATCCCTGACATGCGACACATCAGAGCTAGACTCCGATGAGGAAAATGTGGGAGTTGGTCGAGGCAAAAGGTGCGCCTAAACCTATGTAAGAGAATCATGTTTATGATATGTCAGGTTTAAATGGATATAATACGAGGATACAAGGATTTTATTTGTCACGTACACATGGGCGGATTATGAACTTTCAGGCCCCTGGGCCCAGATGTATTAAGGGCCCCCCACTAATTGTCGTATATGTGGGAGGGGGGGTTTGGGGGCCCTCCCCCAGAATTTTTTTAGAATTTGTTTGATGTGATTTCCTGTATTCTGGTGCATTTTGGGGATGGCCAATACTAAATTCAATCAGATTCATAGCCTACATCCTGATTTGTTGATATTGAGGCAATGATTCCATGCAAAGGCTTGGGCTTCAGGGCCCCCTGACCCCTTGGGCCCCTGCAGTAATTCATCCCTGCACGTACATAGAAATACTAATGTAAGACATGTACTGAATTAGCATTTGAATGTTCAACTTGTCTGTACATGGGGTGAAAGAAGGAAATATCAGGTAAGTAATTTAATAAATAGCAATAATAAATTGCAATAACCAGTATTTGTCTGATTGTGGAAATTAATTGTTAAGCTGTTAAACTGCTGTTTTTTTATAACTCTTCTGTTCCTCATGTCACTAATATATCTCTAAAATATTTCCCTTATAACCCTTTCCTAATGATTTATGTTTATTTTTTAGCAAGCAACCAGCTCCAGGGCCATCCTACTTCGCCCAACCTCCACTCCCACCCCCTCCAGGGCCATCCTCATTTTCTCCACCTCCACTACTCACCCCTTCAAGGCCCCCTTCATTTTCTACACCTCCTCCTCAACAATTATTTCAATCTCCTTGTTCCTCTCAGAACTACACAGATCTGTCTGTCAGAGAGAGAGCAACGGAAATATTCATGCCCAGCATGAATATGGGCCGGTCTGGGAAAGACCCAATCATCTGTACACGTAAGTGAATTATTACACAGACATGGCATTAAGCTAATGAAGCTAATGAATGACGTCATCGACACGTTTGATAGATAGATAGATACTTTATTGATCCTCAGGGGAAATTCAAGGTCTCAGTAGCATACAGACAACACACACACATTCACTAACAGCAGAAAAAGTAATTAAAAGTATATAATATAAAAACACAACTAAGCAATAAGGACTGTAGAAGATAAAGAATATACTAAAATACAAATTATACTAACTAACTCTTAATCTAAATCAATTCTAAAAACAGTATCAACATAGTGGTGATTAATCAATCGCGCTTGCAATGACTGAGGCAGGGACTGAGCCTGTGAGCCTGAGACTGATTCTCTGTGCATGGTAAGGTAAGGTGCTCTGTGTGAGTGAGTGTCATGGTGATAGTGCAAATAATTCAGTGCAACAGTGCAAGTCTATATATCTATATCTATATATCAGGCTTGTGCAAAATTCCAGAATTGAATTAAAACTGGCTCTTAAATTCCAATTCAATTCTTGAATTTCACTTGCATTTCAATTGAGGTAGCAAACAGGAAGTAGAATTGCAATTTGAATTATGCACAACCCTGCTATATATATAACTATTTTAAGAAAGGTATACGTGTGGCCACAGTTTGGCTGTGGCATGGAGGGAGGGGTTATACATATGTGCTAATATAGCACGCAAACTGTGAAAGGCTTTTTAGAGCAATTAAGTGACTTTTAAAAATATAATACTCCACCAAGTGTATTTTCTTTGCCTCCACTTTCGAATACAATATTCAAATTACTTGAAAAAAATGATATCCCGAGAAAAGTGGATTTTGAGGGGTACAGCTCCATAGACCTCCATGCATTCTGCACTCGTGGACGAGCGCCCTCATGTGGAACCACAGAAGGAACTGCAACCAGTTCAGAAACCGGAAGTTTTCCGAGAGTGGCAGTTCTCCCCTTATTAGACACTAGGCGTGTTCGACTTCAGGCAGATCTGTGCAGATGTGACTTGATGTGATGCATGCTGGGTTGAACACAATGCATACTGGGATGGACGCAATGCTTACTGGTTAGAAATTTTGTCCGACTTCTGTCAGCCGGGGAGGGACTTACCACCGTGACACCATGTCACATGACCTTAAAATATCGCGGGAGTCTTAGCCTGCAGACAGATCTTGCAATTGCCTTCCACGAGCTGCACGAGCTGAAACACGCCCTCATGACGTCAGTTCAATGACGTGATAGGGCCATTTGGGAGGAATGTCCTCATGACGATTTTGACAGAAGTCTCATGCTGCTTCTTTATGTTGGAATATGCGAAAATAAACAGAAATCGAAGGGATACCTTCTCATACGTGATTTCTGCAACAATGGTAGGCTAGCCTACTGAAAACGTTTGGATATTCTGTTATTTTCTGCTGTTGGTTAAATAGATAGACACACATATAGGGAAAACACTTGATATTGAATTTATGTGCTACAAAGCAGGCCTGTTAACTGTATGACAACAGTGGTTTATTTAAACTACATCATAAGAATTGATTTCGTCAGTCATCATGCCATCATGCTCATTGTAATGAGTAAGAATGAAAGTTCTGCTGTGTTTATTGCAAACAACATTCCGCGATATCTCCCGCGAGTCACGTCAGGCAGACTGTAGCCTGTCTGTCCGGGATGAGCTGCCCTCTGTTGTAGCTCCTCCCGGCTAGCCTCTGAAGATCACGTTTACGTAGAAAGCCAGACCAAGTCAGACTTAGTCGAAGTCAAACACGCCTATCAGGCGAGTTCGACTTGCGGCAGATCTGTGCAGATCTGACTTGATGTGATGCATGCTGGGTTGAACACAATGCATACTGGGATGGACGCAATGCTTGCTGGTTAGAAATTCTGTCCGACTTCTGTCAGCCGGGGAGGGACTTACCACCGTGACACCATGTCACATGGCCTTAAAATATCGCAAAACTGAGGGGTCTTTCAGGCAGAATTAAGACATCCAAGATAAGTGATCTTTGATCTTTGACAAAGCGTTGTGTGGTCATCCTAGCTCAACTCGTTTCACTAATGCCAATCCAGGATGAGTAGGAGCGACTATGTCAAGCCAGTTGTAAGTAATTCAGGATGTGTGCGCGTTCTCGTTTCTGCTCCAAAGTGCCCACGGTTGGAATAAAAAAGACGCGGAAAATAGCGTCATTCACACAAAGTGAACAACCGCTTTTGATAGACTTTTGTTTTGCGAGCAAATACATTTAGCAAATAGTTTATAAATGGAATAAAGCTCTTTAAAAATTAGCACGGAGGTCTGATGTGAATGACAGCTAGCTGAACCAATGAGACAACAGGTGCAGATAATAAATCCCCATGGTAACTTATGTGCCATCTCTTTTGTGAAACCAAGTCAAGGCTAAATTCATCCAGGATAACCTAAAAATCCCAGCTTAATCCCTTATCTAGGTTTTGTGAAATACCCCTCTGGCTACTTAAACGTGAGTGCAGGTTTGTCTTTATATTTTTCATATGTGAGAAAGATTTCTCACATGCAAGTGGAACCGAACAGGGTTAACACAGCGATACTAACTCGTTGCAGTGTGCGATAGCCTATATAACGGGCAGTTCATTTTGCGTTTTCAGAATCAGTCTTCGGATGGAAACTTTCCCATTTCAGCCCACTTGTGTTCGCGCTCGCAAGCTGTGGTCGCTGACGTTTCCTTTTTGACATTTTCCTTATCTAGCCTACAGCAAGCGCACACATCAACAATAACAATTAAAGTCTTCTCGTTGACTGAAATGGAGGGAAATCGGTGATTTCGTTTGATAGGCTATTGACATGGCAACTAACCGCGAATGTAACAACGTATTGTGCAGGCTACGGTTACGGTTAGTGAGGTGGAAAGTTATATAAATTACTCAGATACACCTACAATATTACATTTTGAAAATGAACAAACTAAAGTAAAATACATTTTAATTAAATAGGCTACTCATTAATTATTTTCAAAAGCTGAGCCGCATCAGAGGGATCAAAGAGCCGCATGCGGCTCCGGAGCCACGGGTTGCCGACCCCTGCAGTAGGATCCGTCATTAAACAAGAACGCCCATTGGGCCTGGTACTGCAGCATCGACCAATCACGAAGAGCTTCAAGTGACGCTGGGTATGATGTCATTTCTTCTTCCTTTTCCTCAATTTCATCCCGTGTGTGCACCACTGTCTATGGTGTGCACAGAGAAGATTTCTAGGTATAAGATCATTTCCCCGGTTGCGGTCATTCAATGAGAGATGTCAGTAAGTTGACAATTGTTTGTTTTGACAACATTGGGGAAGTATTTCCATTTACCCTACATCACTAAGCTGTTCTTTCTCTCTCTTTCTCTCTCTCTCTAGTCTTACAGGACAAGCTGTCAGACCATTCTCACCCTCTCCATCAATCAACATCAAGTGACAGGCCAATCTTCCCCCCAGAAGTGTTACAACAAATTATTGGAGAAACACTATGTCTTGATATGTCTATGCTAGGTGTTTTTAACAGAGTATCAAAATCTTGCTGTACTGTCTGTCCACTAGCCACTTTTTACCACTGTCTTACTGCTTCACTGTTTGCATGCTATATTAGCACATATGCATAACCCCTCCCTCCAGCTGGATTATGGCCACACTTATACCTATACTTAATACTTTATATAATAGGGCTGTCAAAATAACTGATTAATTTCGATTAATTAATTTGATTAAAACAATTAAAACAATTAGTGCAGATTAATCGATTCCCTATGACCTTTGACCCCGAGCCGCTCTAGTCAGTAAAAATTAGACTGTAAAATGGAGAGAGAAGAAAACGTGCTGCCTGGGTCATTGATTGGAACATTTACTTTTAAAAAACGGCCTGATGGTTTTGATAAAAAATAGTGTTGAAAATAAAGTCCTCTGCAATGTCTGCGGCAAGGAATTTGCATATCACCGGAGTTCATCAACTCTATAGTCGCACATCAATGCAAAGAAATAAGTGTTGACATTGAGGGGAGTGTTAATTTATTTTCATTGTGTCCCCTAGGTTATATCTGTGGCCTGAAATGCCTTGTATGTGAAAAAAAACCTCTTCCCGAAGGGAAGACTATACTACTTAAACGGCACATAGACAATACTACTTAAACGGCACAGAAAATCAAAAAATCCAGTGGAAACTAGATGGCAGAAGTGTGTAGGCCAATCTGCCCAGCAGCTTTTTCTACTTTGTCACCTACAGAGTTTGACAGGTACAATCTTTCAAAACGCCATGTTATTTCCCATAGACATTTGACGACCGAAGGTTGGATGGATACGGAAGTTAGGAGGCGGGACTTATTCTGGAGAGGTCTATTAGAAAGCTAGACGAGGGCCTACTTTGGGATTAGAAGAAATTATCAGAAGCCAACTGAATACACTAAAATAGACTGGATACTACCATATCGAATTTGGGTACTCTTAAATGTTGTAATTGACCAATCAATTGACCGACTTGTCTAGGAAGGATAGGCTACTTTGCAACTGCTTTCGAGCCAAATTGTTGTTAATGCGTGGGTGCACTGCTATCAGTAGCCTAGAGTGTGCGTCATGCACCGTAGACTATTTGATGAATCAAAATGCATGGTCATTAAATATGTCTAGGCCTAAGCTAAATAATGAGAGAATAAAGATTCTTAAATAATAAAAATAGGCCAACTTACTTGCTCTCACTTAAGACTTAAGTCTCACTTAAGTCATAAGTCTCCACAAAATGGCGATGATAAATAAATCTTTGGTTTCGCTTTCACCTAGTCCCGCCCACAGCCGATTCCGGAAGTAAGAATTCAATACAATTTCTCCATTGACAATTGGGGTATAAGCCATAAAAATGTAACCATACATGGTAGACTTAAAACCAGCTACGGCTGTACTAAGCGATTGTATGCTCATATAAACGGCAAAAAATCATGGGGCACCAACCTTGTTTTGAGATAAATGTATTTTATTTGCGATGTCTTGGATAAGTACTTCATTACCCATAATCCTAAACAATCCCACAGCGATGCCTCTGATTGGTTGAAAGTGCGTTATGGTAAAGTTTGAAACGTTTAGAGTAGGCTAGTTGTAAAAGTGTGCACATCCCCACCAGTGAGGTGCAGGGCAAATTGAACTAGAACTCAAAACGAATGAAATGCCCACACTCTGCTAAAACTCCCATATATTTATTAACAATACAAATTGTGAAACAAGTAGCCTACAAACATGGGCCAATGCACACAAAAAAATCAACCATGAAATAGTATATTATTACCATCAACTAAGGCTTGAAAAAAACTCAGCGGTACCCAAGGTCAGCCTAAAATGTGCAACTCCCTAACTCTGAACTCATTAATGTAGTCTAGAGTTTGGCGCGCATGCACACAGCCACACCATGATGCATTGTAACACTCTGTCTGTAATACATTGTTTACACACAGACCTCATACATGAACAATACATCAACTAAAGCATGGTGGGCACATCATTATGATTTATGATTTATTAAGAATGATCACGATGATTTCTTTTTCTGTCAAAAATGACTAACTAGCAAAGCAGCGGTCATATAGGTTTAGTCAGAGTTTTTTTTTTCTTCCGGATTTTATTTATTTTATTTTTTTCAATACATTTATGTCAACGATTCCCAGGACACTGAAAGACTGGGCAGCAAGAAACGTGTTGGGGCCCCACAACATGATGCCACAACCCAGATAACAGAATCAGATTGGCAGATAGCAGACTGCTGGTGGCATGCCGTTGGCAACCCGCTAGTGGACCGACAGAGAACCAATGAGCAAAACACCAGCAGATATGCCCTCAGTGGACCGCCAGAGAACCGATGAGCAAAACACCAGCAGATATGCCCCCAGTGGACCGCCAGAGAACCGATGAGCAAAACACCAGCAGATATGCCCTCAGTGGACCGCCAGAGAACCGATGAGCAAAACACCAGCAGATATGCCCTCAGTGGACCGCCAGTACTACACCAGCCTCTTGCTATCTGGGAAGGATGACACGGAACCACTGATTTTCGTTTTGATCCGTCGCCCACCCGCAGCATCTTTTTGGGCCCCCCGAAAGGAGAGTAGGCCGGACACAGTTTTCTGTGAATATCTCAAGAACCGTAGGGCCTAGGATGACCAGCTTTTTTCTCAAGGGGCCATGCCAACCCATCCCATATCCATGTCGAAAAACTGGTCATTATTGTAGAATCCCAGCATATTATATTATTATCATAATATAATATAATATAATATGGAGCCTGGAAGCAGGCATGCAGTGTGTTTATCTTTATAGATGTTTCTGGGTAACTGTTTTCTCCAACAAAGCAATTATTTGACTTATCACTTGAATGATTTGATAATTTAAAGTTTTTAAAAAGTAAAACAATGGTGTATTACAGTGTGCAGCCTATGCCTTTCGAATGCTGAATCAGTAGAAATGACATTTTCCAGATGTGACTCATTTTGACAGTGGTCTGCTGCCCCCTGGTGTATTTTATAGGACATACAAGAAGGTATGATGCAAGACTAAAGTTCATGCCTATTTAGTTTCCTTACAGCGAGTATGAATACACTAAAACCAAAATATTTAGGTATATGCATACTACAAAAAAGATACCTTGGTTTCTCTGAACATTACTATTCTCACCAGCTATTTGGGATGGGCCTGAATGATATTTTGCTCTCATTTGACAAGAAGCTGAGTTTGACACTTTTTATTTGACTTATTATACAAATGAACAATGTAGAATATGTATTAAGGGATTTATTTTGTGCAAACAATCAAAAATCAAATCAAAATATATTTTTTACCAGAATTTCAGCCTGAACATTTAATTACTAACATAACAACATCTCTCTAAGTTGTCACTAAGAAATTACTGTATATGTAGTTAACCATAATCATGAGATTATCTTAGATATGTATGTACATATCTATATCATTATTGACTTTATGCAGTTACTGAAGACATTGCAGCTTTCACCATTGCGTTAGAAGCATTATTTTGGAAAATGCCAAACATACCGAAGTTTTTAACAGATGAAGTTTTTTATGTTTTGCAAATGATCCATGGGTCGATAGATTGCAAGTTTTTTATGTTTCCATGAAACCAAAATGTGTTCAGCATGGACACTATTATCCCCTACATATTAATCATTGAATTTGAGAGATATCAGCTTTGAAAAGTAATGAGGCTTAAAATGACCACACTGAAATAAAAACAAATAACGCTGGAAAGGAAACTATAACACAGAACAAGACATCAAATGTTGGAGAACAAGTTGTTAAGTAAAATGGCAAGTTGTTAAGTAAATTGGCATTGTCTGTGGAGTAGACGGGAAGGGGGGTGCTAAGGGTGCTGCAGCACCCCCTGCTGGCAGGAGATACCCACTTCATGAGTATGTGAAAAGAGTGGCTTGTCTGTTTTGGATTTATTTGATTTTGAATGATTACTAAGCAGTGATGGGGAGGCAAAACATGCTAAATTAAAATGAAGGGCTTAAATAATGACATTCACCTTTATAAACATGTAAATAAGATACATACATGCACAATAAAGGTGTAGTAGTACCTCCGGCACATTTCCAACAGCGTTCAAAATGGCCCGGGTAACACCGTTACTTAAGAAAGCTTCTCTCAACCCTGCTCAAGTCGAGAACTACCGCCCTGTCTCACTCCTGCCTTTCCTATCCAAAGGCATTGAACGAGCAGTCTCCAAACAGGTCTCTGACTTCCTTTCACAGAACAACCTTCTGGATCCAAATCAGTCTGGGTTCAAAAGCGGCCACTCTACCGAAACGGCTCTGCTGTCTGTAACAGAAGCCTTAAAAGAAGCCAGGGCGACCGCTCGGTCATCAGTACTCACTCTGCTTGACTTATCGGCTGCCTTTGACACGGTTAATCACCGCATCCTTCTCTCTATACTCGCTAACATGGGAATCTCCGGTTCTGCTCTCTCCTGGTTTGAATCCTACCTCACAGGACGCTCAGGGCTCAGTGCTGGGCCCCCTTCTCTTTGCTATCTACACCACCTCCTTGGGACAGATTATCCGTTCGCATGGCTTCTCATACCACTGCTATGCAGACGACACACAGCTCTATCTGTCCTTTCCACCTGATGACCCCTTGGTTTCAGCACGGATCTCGGATTGCCTCTCAGACATAGCTACATGGATGAAGGCACACCACCTCCAGCTGAACCTCTCAAAGACTGAACTCCTGGTCCTCCCAGCTAAACCTACCATACACCACGACATCAACATCAAATTTGATTTTGATTTGAAACTTCTCAGATCATGTTGCCTCAGTCGCCCGGTCATGCCGTTTCGCACTCTACAACATACGGAAAATCAGGACTTACTTGACTCAAGATGCTACCCAACTTCTGGTTCAGGCAATAGTCATCTCACGACTCGACTACTGCAATGCTCTCCTGACAGGTCTCCCAGCCTGCGCAGTGAAACCACTTCAGATGATCCAGAACGCGGCGGCGCGCCTGGTCTACAACCAACCCAAAAGGGCACATGTTACCCCGCTGCTCATCCAGCTACACTGGCTACCTATGGCGGCCCGCATCAAATTCAAGGCTCTAACGCTTGCCTACAAAGTAGTCTCCGGTTCTGCTCCCACCTACTTGAATGCCCTCATACAGACATACGCTACCTCCAGACCGCTGCGCTCCTCAGACGAACGACGTCTAGCTCTACCACCGGTACGCTCAAGCCAATCCAAACTTTTCTCATCTGTTGTTCCTCGTTGGTGGAACACACTGCCAGTTCCTACAAGGGCAGGGACATCCTTCTCCATTTTCAAAAAACTCCTGAAGACCCAGCTCTTTAGAGAACATCTCCTCTCATAGCAACACTTACAACAAGTCTTACTGATCCTAGCACTCACCAGCCGTCTTAAACTGACAAGTAACTGTTAAAAACAGCACCCACTGATGCACTTATCCTTACTGTACTCTAATGTTTTTAAATTGTCTTAAAATTGTTGAGAATTGAAATGTCTAAAACTTAAACTGTTTACCATGTTGTTAGTCGCTTTGGCTAAAAAAGCGTCAGCCAAATGTAATGTAATGTAATGTAATGTAATGTAGTATCATATAAATCTGTTTAGTCGTCTAAACATCACTGTTGCTAGGACAGGTTTAGCAGCAGGGGACTCCCATGGAGATCTCCCAGGATCATTAAGCTACTGTGGCTCCATTCAGAAGCTCTGGAAAAGCTCACAAGCAGAACTCAAATATCAGACCACCATATTACAGTGTCTTGTGAAATGTCACTAACAAGCACCCCTTTTGTACAAATTATTATATACAATTATATTTATAAAATAAATATGTTTGATCAAAGTGTTTATACAAATAAGAAAAAGAATACCTAAAGGTATAAATATATTTATCTTGTTTAGCAGAAGTTCCCATGGGATATACAATCAATTGTATATCCCACACACATAGATTCTAGTCTCTGGAGTGAATATCACCCTGGATTAGTCTTGCGTCTCTCACGTCAGAGCCTTATATCTCACATTAAGCAAAAGCGCCATCTGCTGGCCATTTCATGTAAAGGTCAGCTTCAAGAACAAATTGGGTGACAACCAGACTGTTACGCGGTTACTGATAAAGACTGGGTCATCTCTAGACCAGCGCCAGGATTGTTCCAGAATCAGCGTCTGTTGGTCCCCTTTACCACTCGCTGTTCTGACCCCTGCAGTGGCTCTCATCAGTAACAAGGCTGAGAATTCACAACATGAACAGAATGGGTAAGATTGGCTCAGGTGAGGCTTCGGTCTATTCCAAAATATGGCTGGATCTATACCAAGTCAGGTTACGGTCCATTCCAAATCATGGCTAGATCTATACCAGGTCAGGTTGGATCAATTCCAAATCATGGCTAGATCTATACCAGGTCAGGTTGGATCAATTCCAAATCATGGCTAGATCTATACCAGGTCAGGTTGGATCTATTCCAAATCATGGCTAGATCTATACCAGGTCAGGTTACGGTCCATTCCAAATCATGGCTAGATCTATACCAGGTCAGGTTGCGGTCCATTCCAAATCATGGCTAGATCTATACCAGGTCAGGTTACGGTCCATTCCAAATCATGGCTAGATCTATACCAGGTCAGGTCGGATCTATTCCAAATCATGGCTAGATCTACAGTATACCAGGTCAGGTTGTGGTCCACTGCAGGTCAGCCCCAGATGATGGCTACTGAGGCGAGTTGTGTGTGTGTGTCAGCAGGTGGGCAGGGCCTCCCTGAGTTCTGTGTGTGTGTATAGTGTGTGTGTGTGTGTGTGTGTACTCAGCAGGTGGGCAGGACCTCTCTGAGTTGTGTGTGCGTATGTGTGCGTGTGTGTATGTGCGTGTGCGTGTGCGTGTGTATAGTGTGTGTATGTGTGTGTGCGCGTGTGTGTGTGTATGTGTATAGTGTATAGTGTATAGATTAGTCTTGTGTGTGTATAGTGTGTGTGTGTGTGTGTGTGTGTGTGTACTCAGCAGGTGGGCAGGGCCTCCCTGAGCTGTGTGTGTGTGTGTGTGTGTGTGTTCTCAGCAGGTGGGCAGGGCCTCCCTGAGCTGCCTCCACAGCATCAGCATCTGGCGGGGGCTGCGCTTGTGCACCAGCATCACGTTGCGGTACGCGCACGGCTTCTCCCGCTCGCCCTCGGGGAGGTCAAAGGTCATGAAGCCGGGGTGGTGCGTGGGGGACAGGCCCAGACGGCGTAGGCACATGCCCAGGTACACGTCGTCGATGGGGAACAGGTGCACCTGCCGCGACACCTCCCGGAACCGCTGCGCCAGCCAGCCCGAGTAGACCACGCCTCCCCCGCCCGCGTACGCCGGGTACACGCCCACGTAGAAGCTCTCCGGGATGAAGTATTTGGTCTCAGGCTGCCGATTGGGCCAGGCGTGGCTGATGACATCACCAACCAGGAAGTCCCAGACGGCCTGTGTGGCGTTGTTGTTGATGTTGTTGTTGATGTCGTTGTTGTTGTTGTTGGGTGTGGTGGGCAGTGTGCGGGGTGTCTGGCTGAGCAGGTAGTCCAGCAGGGGTCCCGTGCGCACAAACACGTCGTCGTCGCCCTTGAAGACGAAGCGAGCACCAGGGCAGTGCTGGCCGAACCAGTCCCAGAAGAGCACGTCCTTCAACGTCAGGTTGAAGAAGGTGTCGCGGAAGTCCCACTGGAGGATGTCGCCGTGGCGATGGCTCTCCAGCTCCAGCAGGGCGTTGAGGTTCGGGTGGGGGCCCGTCGACGAGTCCTGGCGGCCCAGCAGGAACACGGTGCGCACCAGGCCTCCTCTTCCTCCTCCTCTTCCTCCTCCACCTGCTGACTCGACCGGTACCCAACCACTCTTCCCCCACGTCTCCCGAATCGCCTGACGACTCTCAAAGTTGCCCACCTGATAACACAATAATCTCTCTCATTATTATTTGTTAATATGTAACTAAACAACATATTAACAATACTATTATAATGTGTTTATTTACTAAATTACTTTTTCAGTCATTTGGTTGTGTTAAATAACTTAACAAAAGCGACAATACAATTTTATACCATAATAATAATAATAATAATAATAATAATAATAAAACAACAAGAACAGTATAACAGAGGGAGAGAAACAGCTAAAACAGCTAAAAACAATAGATTACAGAGTAATACATATCTGATCCCCTAGTGAGTGTAATACATATCTGATCCCCTAGTGAGTGTAATACATATCTGATCCCCTAGTGAGAGTGAGATCATGAGAGTGATGCATATCTGATGAGTGCTGAGAGGAGCACACAGTAGAGTAATGCACCTGGGACTTGATGGCCATGAGCAGCGTGGGTTGCTCTGCGTCCCCCTCGGCTCTGGGGCCCACCAGGGGCCCGCGGGGCTCACACAGGTGTGGCTGGTCCATCAGCAGCGGGTAGGTCCTGCAGTCCATGGACAGCACAAAGTCCTTCATCTGCTGCGGCAGCTCGTTAAAGTCCGGCAGCTGGGACGACCCCTGGGGCCGCCACTCACACGCTCCCCCCCCTGTTGCCCCGTTTACCCCCCCACCCAGCGTTCCGTTGCCCCCTCGCCGTCGCCGCGCCCTGAGGATGGGGTTGTGGCGGCGGTCGAGCTGGTGCTGCAGGCGGTTCCAGAGCGCTCCGTCCTGCAGCCGCAGGTTCCAGAAGGGGCCGAGCGGGTGCGACGCCACGGCAACGGAGTTCTTGGAGGCGCCGGGGGCGACGAAGTGCAGTGGGAGAGGAGGCGGAGCCTGACTGCTGTTGTAGGAGATGGTGACGAAGATGGACACCAGGATGTAGATGAGCAGGTGACCCATCATCATGCAGGGCAGCAGGCACAGGCACAGCACACGACTGTTGCAGCAACACCGCGCCATCGCACCTACACACTGCACACACACACACTAAACACACACACGCACTACACACACACACACCGCTGGGGGGGAGAAAAGGGGTGGAGGGAGGGAGGGAGGGACAGAGAGAGACATTTTGTTTGGTTATTAATACTGGAAACATGTCAGACCTGCCTCTTCCGACCTTAACACAGCGCACAATGTTATCTTTATGTACAGTGGGAAAGTAAGCATAGACGTGGAGAGCCTGGTAGGTGGCGGCTCAACTAGGAGTGGGAGACAGAAGGGACATACAGTACGGAACAGAACTTTCCACAGCAGCCATTTTGACATAAATAGTAGGGTAACCACAGGTGTTACTAATTATGACAATGAAGTCCCTGTTCAGTTTAAGTGTGGTAGAAGAACTTAAAAATCCCAACAGTCACAATTGTGACCATACATAAAAATCTTGCTCTTGTGCCTTTAAAACTGTTAATGGATGAATTATCAATACATTTCTCCCAGAAATAGAAACCTGAAAGGGTCTCAGTTAAATATGTGCAGTGCCAAATGTGTAGTGTAATTTGTCACATGGCCAGAGCTGCTTATGTTTTGGTTGCACCCTGACCAGAAAATGTCCACCCAAAAGCTCCCAAACTAAAGCTTAGAAAAGTATGTTTATGTAAACATAGGACAAAGATTTTTTGTACACATCATCTTTAAGGTGTCTAGTATGGAGGGATGCAATTGAAATATGTGAACTTTGTTCAGCGTTCTCATAGCATGAGCGAACATGATGACGGTCACAATTGGGAAACAACATAGTCCGATTTTAGGGATTTTCACACATTTCATTGTGCAATCATCTAATTTCCTCTAAATTCCATTCAGAGATGATATGGGGACATTGTCCCAGGTCTGTTCTTTACATTTAAATTTGTATCATGTGGCATTTCTCAACATTGCCTCTGCAATTCTCTATTATATTCTAAGTGTGCCAATTTTTACATAGCTGCCTGATAACTGCCCAGTGTGTTGAATAGGAACATAGCTGCCCATGACTGGCCATAGTGTGTTGAATAGGAACATAGCTGCCCATGACTGGCCATAGTGTTGCAAGATGGCTAAGTGTGAGGGAACTTCTTCAGGCCTGGGCCCCTGTTGGTGTGTGTGTGTGTGTGTGTGTGTGTGTGTGTGTGTGTGCTCAACTCTTCAGCCAGGTATACAGTTATGAGCTATATAGTGAAATCACCTGTTTAAGGTGCAGGGGTAGAATCAATACATGGTACTTTTACTGATTTTTCCCATCTTGGGATCCAGGTTATTTCTGCTCTCTCATTTCTCCCAGGGCACCTACATATGATAGCCACACACAGAGGCTTCGTTCTCGGGGCACTGTGTGGAATGCCGCTCACCTCACACTCGCCCAGCGCACATCAGCACATTTCCACCGCTAACATTCCAATTAAAAATGACACCCTTACTGTGAAAGCAAATGCTCGAGGGGATTTCTGCAGGGCCTCTCTAAAG
The DNA here is from genome assembly GCF_018492685.1 of Alosa sapidissima. NCBI lineage: Eukaryota > Metazoa > Chordata > Actinopteri > Clupeiformes > Clupeidae > Alosa > Alosa sapidissima. The sequence continues at coordinate 2,466,454 of NC_055961.1, forward strand.
CACCCTGTCAGTGTCTTTCTCTCAGCTTTAAGCTGTTTGTGCTGTGTTCAGCTTTAAGCTGTTTGTTCCTCATGTTCAGCTTTGAGGTGTCTCTGCTGTACGTGTTCAGCTGAGCGCAGTAGGTATGTTTTCTGTGTTTGTGCTGTACGTGTTCAGAGCAGTAGGTATGTCTGCTGTGTTTGCTGTGTTCGGCTGAGAGCAGTAGGTATGTCTGCTGTGTTTGCTGTGTTTGTGTGTTCAGCTGAGCGCAGACATGTATGTTTGCTGTGTTTGTGCTGTAGTCAGGACCAGATTTCAGGATTCTATAACCCTGTAGGCATTTTTGAGGAAAAGTTGTTATACAGCATTTTTAGATAGTTCAAATTGTCCTTAATACAAATCCACCATATAACATTTTTTTTAGGTCCCCAGTTTCTCAGAATTTTCCTTCAAAAATGGATGCCTTGCTATCAGGCGAGAAAATACTGGTAGATAGGGTAAAAATGTAAACCTTTATGGATCACCACAAAACTTTCCCAGTTTGTCACTTACACTAAGACAAGTATTTTTTGTATTACAAGTTTTCTGAAATGTAATGTTTAAATATGCAAATGAGGCTTAATCTACTGAAATATGCGCTAATATGCACAAATTTCCAAATTTGACACGTACACATTGGATGAAGCCATTTGAGGGGAAAAGTTGTTATACATGATATTTTGAAGGTTCAATGTCTCCTGAATATAAATCCACTATATAACATATTCATTAGGGTACCAGTTCTTAATATTTTGTACTGAAACAATATGCGTCTCTCACACTTTCAAAACACCACCGTATGAATGGGGAAAAAAAAAAAAACAGATATCACCGTAAAACTCAGTTTTCTGAAATGTTACTTTTTTGATTCATATTACTATGATTCATACAAGTATCACATGACATTCTGCATTTGCAAGCAGCAGTACATGGGTTAGGCTTACAACTGCATCTAGCTGTCTTGCATTCTTTGGTGCAACCACAGGATATAAACTCCTCACAAGCATCCGGAACCGGAGCCAGTCAGCGCATGAAAACCTGGAAGCAGATCAAGGACCTGTGGTTACATCTGCAAATGTTCCACTATTGCGTGCCTTCATCCAGATCTTTTGGCATGACATCATGTGGAAATGGGCAATCGGCAGTACCAAGACTCTCGCTGAGACAACAATGTTTGATGCGTTGCTTCTAATGCAGTGAAATCATATGCAGCAATGAGGCGTTGCAGAATGTTTCGGTCTGCCTTGACACTTTTCACCTTTCCAGTTTTTGGATCTGACTTCTTAACTTCAAACAAAGACACAAACGTTAAATACTTGTTCTTTTTAAGTTTGTCCCTGAACGAGACTCTCCCCCCTCCCCCAGATGGCAACAGACTCTCAACAACAAATGTATCTAATTGACTTTGACATTTCTGTGGTGCTGTCAACAGCTCGCTTTCAATATCCTGCGTGGCCAAGTTTGCAATGTGTTGCAGGGTCTGGGACAGGTTGGCAGAGAAAAGGCCAAACCTCTGCAAGACTGCAAGCAAAGCATCTTCATCTGCATTGTCCCGTTTCATTCTGCCTTTTGTCGTTTCACTATGGATGTAGTTATCATCTGGTCCCTGGCCAAACTATTGGCTTTTTGAATAGGAGCGCTAGGGGCACTGCTATGATCGCATCAAAATCACTATTTTTAAAACACTAAGAAGGCTCGACAGAACATGACACCAGGGTCTCTACACATGAACTCGAGCATTGGGAACATTGTTTGTGTAGCCTAGAAGAAGTTTCCTTAAAATAACAACACTGGACCTTACCTATGGTAACAACCGGAAGACAAGGCGATGTAGGTCCTGTGCTAACAAAAACGTATTTAAAGTAAATTCTTTGCAACGAACAATGTTATCAATACTCGAGTTCATATGTAGGAAGCCTGATAATAGTACAAGCAAAGTGTCAAGTTGTGTCAAGCCGCCTTAGTATTTTAAAATTAGCCATTTTGATGCGATCAAAGTAGTACCCCTAGCCTAAGTTTGGAAATGTGTGCATATTAGTGCATATTTCAGTAGATTAAGCCTCATTTGCATATTTAAACATTACATTTCAGAAAACTTGTAATACAAAAAATACTTGTCTTAATTTAAGTGACAAACTGGGAAAGTTTTGTGGTGATCCATTAAGGTTTACATTTTTACCCTATCTACCAGTATTTTCTCGCCTGATAGCAAGGCTGAAGAAGTCTGAAGAAGAACAGCAGCTCTGTGGAGGGGGACCTGGACAGGGCGAACCAGTTGAACCAGTTCTACAACAGGTTTGACTGCCCTGCTCCAGCTCCAATGGCGGTGGTCTGTCCACCATCCCCCAGCCCCCACCCCCCCTCAATACCAGCGCAACACTCACCTCCATCATCACAGGCTATCGTACTGTACCCCCACCATCACTGGATTTTGCACCCCTCCCCCACATGGCGATCACGAACAATGAGGTGACAACGACCTCAGTCAACAGCCATCAGACACACAGATCCCAGATGCACCCCTCCCCTTCCCCTCCCCTTACACCCCTCACCATTACAAAAGATCAAGTGACAGTCCAACTTAAGAAATTGCGCAGCAATAAAGCAGCTGGGCCTGACAGACTGTGCCCAAGGCTACTCAAGGCCTGTGCTGCTGAACTGGGGGAGCCACTGAAGCACATCTTCAATTTGAGCCTACGCCTTGGACAAGTTCCAACACTGTGGAAGACATCATGTCTCACCCCTGTCCCTAAGAAGCCACACCCTAGTGAGCTTAATGACTACAGACCTGTCGCTCTTACATTACATGTGATGAAGACAATGGAGCGATTGGTCTTAGGTATGCTCAGACCCCAGGTATGCCATGCACTAGACCCGTTACAGTTTGCTTACCAGGAGAAAGTGGGCGTGGACGATGCCATCACTTATCTTCTACACAGGACACATTCCCACCTAGACAAGGGGAAAAGTGCTGTGAGAATCATGTTCTTTGATTTCTCAAGTGCTTTTAACACCATCCAGCCCCTCAGATTGGGAGACAAGCTCTTGCAGATGGGTGTGGACGCTCACCTGGTAACCTGGATTACAGATTACCTGACAGAGCGACCACAGTTCGTCAGACTGAAGAACTGTCTCTCTGACACTGTGATCTGCAGCACCGGAGCGCCACAGGGAACTGTGCTCTCTCCAGTCCTGTTCACCCTGTACACATCTGACTTCTGCTACAACACCGAGTCATGCCACATGCAGAAGTTTTCTGATGATACTGCAATTGTGGGGTGTATCAGGAACGGGCAGGAGGAGGAGTACAGGAGCCTGGTGGAGGACTTTGTGCAATGGTGCAAACTCAATCATCTTCAACTTAACACTTCAAAGACCAAGGAGATGGTGGTGGATTTCCGCAGGTCTAACGGTCTAAGGTCTAAAGGTCTATATTAGCACATCAGCACATATGCATAACCCCCCCCCCCCCCCTTCATGCCACAGCCGAACTGTGGCCACACTTATACATTTTCTTAAATAGTTAAATATATAGATATATAGACTTTACTTTATTTCTGCATTGTTGCACTGTTGACTTACTCATTTGCACTATCACCATGACCACTATCACCATTGCACTACCACCATGACACTCATTCACACAGAGCACCTTAGAGCACCTTACCATACCTTACTATGCACAGAGAATCACAGGCTCAGTCCCTGCCTCAGTCATTGCAAGCGCCTCTGATTGATTAATCACCACTATGTGGATACTGTTTTTAGAATTGATTTAGATTAAGTGTTAGTATAATTTGTATTTTTGTAATTTGTATTTTAGTATATTTTTATATATTGTATTAAGTGTTGGTATATTACATTACATTTGGCTGACGCTTTTTAACCAAAGCGACTAACGACATGGTAAACAGTAAGTTTTAGAACAATTCTCACAATTTTAGGACAGTTTAAAAAACATTAGAGTACAGTAAGAATAAGTGCGTCGGTGAGTGCTGTTTTTAACAGTTACTTGTCAGTTTAAAACGGCTGGTGAGTGCTAGGATCAGTAAGACTTGTTGTAACTGTTGCTATGAGAGTAGATGTTCTCTAAAGAGCTGGGTCTTCAGGAGTTTTTTGAAAGTGGAAAAGGATGTCCCTGCCCTTGTAGGAACTGGCAGTGTGTTCCACCAACGAGGAACAACAGATGAGAAAAGTTTGGATTGGCTTGAGCGTACCGGTGGTATAATTTGTATTTTAGTATATTTAGCATATTCTTTATCTTCTACTGTCCTTACTGCTTAGTTGTGTTTTTATATTATATACTTTAATTACTCTTTCTGCTGTTAAAGAATGTGTTTGTGTTGTATGTATGCTGCTGCTGAGACCTTGAATTTCCCCTGGGGATCAATAAAGTATCTATCTATCTATCTATCTAAGGCATCCACTTTTGAAGGAAAATTCTGAGAAACTTGGGACCTAAAAAAAATGCTATATGGTGGATTTGTATTAAGGACCCGAACTATCTAAAAATGCTGTATAACAACTTTTCCTCAAAAATGCCTACTGCCTCTTTTCTGAGGCCTTTTTTCAATGTTTGGTCCAGACTGTAATGTTCAGCTTTGAGGTGTTTGTGCTGGTTTCAGTTTTGAGGTGTTTGTGTCATGTTCAGCTTTGAGGTGTTTGTGCTGTGTTAAGCTTTAAGCTGTTTGTTCCTCATGTTCAGCTTTGAGGTGTTTGTGTTGGTTTCAGCTTTGAAGTGTTTGTGTCATGTTCAGCTTTGAGGTGTCTGTGCTGTACGTGTTCAGCTGAGCGCAGTAGGTATGTTTGCTGTGTTTGTGCTGTACGTGTTCAGAGCAGTAGGTATGTTTGTTGTGTTCAGAGCAGCAGGTATGTTTGCTGTGTTTGTGTGTTCAACTGAGAGCAGTAGGTATGTTTGCTGTGTTCAGATTGGTAGGTGTTTGCTGTGTTCAGAGTGGCAGGTATGTTTGCTGTGTTCAGATTGGTAGGTGTTTGCTGTGTTCAGAGTGGCAGGTATGTTTGCTGTGTTCAGAGTGGCAGGTATGTTTGCTGTGTTCAGATTGGTAGGTGTTTGCTGTGTTCAGAGTGGCAGGTATGTTTGCTGTGTTCAGAGTGGCAGGTATGTTTGCTGTGTTCAGAGTGGTAGGTTTGTTCTTCAGGCAGCTTGTGTGTGGTTCTGCGTCTCCATGGAGACGGTCCCGGGGGGCTTGTTAGGCTCACCTGGGCTTTAGAGGGTCCGCGTCGTCCCCGCGTCCCCGCAGTCCCCGCAGTCCCCGCGTCCCCGCAGTCCCAGCTATTTACATCATCTAGCGCACAGCACCATCTTAATGGAGGCAGCAGAGAAAACCTGCCTGTGTCTCCTAAATGCCCCATACTGAGAAATAAATGCCCCATACTGAGACATAAATGCCCCATACTGAGACATAAATACCCCATACTGAGACATAAATGCCCCATACTGAGACATAAATACCCCATACTGAGAAATAAATACCCCATACTGAGACATAAATGCCCCATACTGAGAAATAAATACCCCATACTGAGAGTGTGCCGTAAATACCCCATACTGAGAGTGTGAGGAAAGTCACACGCGTTTGAAAACAGGCTAAACGCGTTTTGGCCCAAGTGACTTCACATCCGATTGGCACACTCTGCTAACTAGCACATTAGTGGCGCGCACACATAACAATGGGAGAACCTGAAGAGGCTTGAGATTATACCATCTTAATGTGACAACTATTTAAAAAGAAATGCAACTTACCAGTAAAACACACACGCAGACACCGCTGTTCGATTTGTTGTAATCCAAAGTCACATGTCTCTTGATGTCTTCAAGCCATTGCTCCTCTGCTGAGTTTCCAGACCAGGTACGCCATGTCGATTATAATCTGTGTGATGACCAACAGAATGAACGCAATACTGAGCTAACACATTTGAATGGCAAGAAACCACCTGTCTGCCATTCGCTCGTGTGGACCGGGAACAGGTGTGTGTTTCACCTGTGCAATCTACCGTCAGCATCAGACAGCTTGATGGGAGCTGGCTGCCAGGGAGCATGTTCCCGTGGGACTGAACATGCAAATAGGAATCGTCTGCAGGGGGGGGGGGGGGGGGGGGGGGGGGGCATTTGCAAGGCACACCCTCTGCAAATCAAATATTTTCTTAATAGTAATTTTCCATGTCCTGATATGTTTGCATTTATGAAAAATACATCTGTTGGTGCCCATAATGGTTGACAGTATCTGTTGATATTTACTACACACCACTTTACTACATAACACAGAATGAAGGCAAGGCAAGGCAAGGCAAGGCAAGGCAAGTGTATAGCACATTTCATACACAAAGGCGACTCAATGTGCTTTACACCATCAGAAACATTCAACCAACATTAAGTAAAAAAGAAAATAAAAAGTTATAAAACAGTATAAAAAGATTGTTCAAATCTATAAAACACAGGGTGGAGTCTGTTAAAATTGTTTCAAATGTTAAAGTCAAATAACAAATATGAGAAAATACATTAAAACAACATAATTAAATGAATTAATAAGTAAAATAATAATAATAAAATAAAATAAATAAAAATGTAAATAAATACAATTCCGAGTAGTCAAATTCAATAAATACAATTGCAGTTTTTTTCACAATTTCTAAAACACCTTTTTTTGAAACTCTCTACCTTTTCCTCAAAACTGGAAACACAAAACTCATTTTTCATTTATACATTCTCGAAACCCTTGAATCTTGTTACACAACTGAACAATCACTTCAAAACACTTTTAACTTTGTTCAAAACTAACTAATGGTCTCAGATCGTTCACACATCAGGCACAATGCAAATCCTGCAGAGCAGTGCTTAAACAATACACCAAACAGTGGAAGACACAGTGTTCAGGGCGTATCGCTCCTGGAGGAATGTTTATTCAATTCAATTTTAAAAATAAAATACGTCAACATCACAGACAATATTGTCCCTTCTGAGGCACCGGGGGAAGCAGGCTCTTGTGTGTGTGTGTGTGTGTGTGTGTGTGTGTGTGTGTGGCGTTTCCCAACCCCATGGGGGAAGCAGGCTCTTGTGTGGCGTATCCAGCCTTGACACGATTCTTCCTTTATGTCGCCACAAGCCAACCCCCATCACCCGCAGGAGATCGACCCTGATACACAGTGCGGTTGTCTGTCATACACCCTCTATCTCCAACTCGAGAAGAACTCCTCTATGGGATTGAGGAATGGGGAGTGTGGTGGGAGGTATATATTGAGAAACGGTTCACTGATGATGAGCCATTCCCTTATTTGAGCAGCGCGATGGAAACTGACATTGTCCCAAATTATGGCATGACAATATTGGTCATTCAGCGCATTCTGCAGAGCTACCAAAGTATCCCGAAGACCTGCAGGAAAAATGAGAAGGTGCTGAGTATCCTGAAGACCTGCAGGAGAAGTGAGAAGGTGCTGAGCATCCTGAAGAGCTGCAGGAAAATTGAGAAAGTGCTGAGTATCCTGAAGAGCTGCAGGAGAAGTGAGAAGGTGCTGAGCATCCTGAAGAGCTGCAGGAGAAGTGAGAAGGTCCTGAGCATCCTGAAGACCTGCAGGAGAAGTGAGAAGGTGCTGAGTGTTCTATGGTCCCAGTGTGAGGTGGTGGTGGAGAACCCCACGGTTGCTCATGGAAACACAAATGGTCACATTGCCACCACGCTGGACCTATGTTCCGGCCCTTTTCCTCCTCTTGGCTAAATCGAAACCCGCTCCATCCACAAATTGCATCCAATTCAAATATTCTCTATATGAAGAAATAAATCGATAGTTTTGTAAGTGAACAGGAAGACAGGCGAATTACAGTAAGAGTGCATTACAATGAAATCAAAAAGAGATTAATTCAATAAATGTGTTCAGGCATTTGAGAATTTGATTCAGAGAATGGTGTTTAGTGTTTTAGCAACTGTGAAAACTGTAAGAGACTCAGGAGAAGGCAGCTGTAAATAATGTGGTTTTAACAAGGGTGTAGGTTTGGTCTGAGCGTTGGTGGGGACACTACCAACTAACAGCCCCTGATGTGAAAATAAGGTGTCATGTATGCCATAATATTCATAATGAGCAATAGCAATATCTGATTATAGATTCAAAGAGTTGATTGTGATGTATTTGTTTATGACATAAACCACTCAGATAAAGATTGTCTGGTAATGTCAACACATGCATGGGAATGATAAAGGCATTTACAGTCAATAAAATACACTCTGTGCTAAATATGAAGCACTGTATTGACCTTTTTCATAGGGCAGGGGTTAAATGACTGGGTATATGTTTAGCCATGCTACACACACACACACACACACAAACACAGAGAGAGAGAGATTGTGTGTGTGAGAGAGTGTGTGTGTATGTGTGAGAGAGAGCAAGAGAGAGAGAGAAAGAGAGCATTAGGGAGAGGAGAGAGGGAAAGAGAGAGTGTGTGTGAGAGAGAGAGATAGTGTGTGTGTGTGTGAGAGAGAGATAGTGTGTGTGTGTGTGTGAGAGAGAGAGATAGTGTGTGTGTGTGTGAGAGAGAGAGATAGTGTGTGTGTGTGTGAGAGAGAGTGTGTGTGTGAGAGTGTGTGTGTGAGAGAGAGCATCAGGGAGAGGAGAGAGGGAAAGGTATTTAGTAGCATATTGAATGAAAGAATCCAAACCTTCCTTAACAAGCACAATACCCTGTGTAAAAAACAAATTGGCTTTCTTCCAAACCATTGTACTACAGATCACATTTACACCCTACACACCCTAATCAACAAATACGTAAAAGACAAGAAAAATGGAAAACTATTTGTATGTTTTGTCGACGAAAAAAGCATTTGACTCTATTTGGCACAACAGACTATACTACAAACTTTTAGAAACTGGTGTAGGGGGTAAAGTATATGATGTGATCAAATCAATGTATTCAAACAATAAATGCAGTGTAAAAATTGGCTAAAAAACTTTCACACAGAAGTCAAAAGTCTTCACACAGAAACGAGGAGTGAGACAGGGCTGCAGTCTGAGTCCAACTCTGTTCAACATCTACATCAATGAGTTAGCGGTGCAGTTGGAACAGTCTGCAGGCCCTGGACTCGCCCTCCAGAACACAGAAGTCAAATTTCTGCTCTTTGCAGATGATCTGGTCCTCCTATCCCCTTCTGAACAAGGCCTTCAACAACACCTGGACCTGCTGGCAAAATACTGCCAGACCTGGGCCCTGTCAGTAAACCCCACAAAAACAAAAGTCATGATTTTTCAAAAGAAACCCAGATGTCAGGAACACAGACACACGTTTACTCTTGGTGGCACCGCCCTAGAGCTCACGATGCAGTATACTTAGCTCGGTCTGGCCATTACTGCATCAGGAAGTTTCAGCATGGCAGTGAATGCACTCAAAGAAAAAGCCCGCAGAGCCCTCTATGCAATACAATCTAAATTTTACAATATAAATATACCAATATCAATTTGGTGCAAATTATTTGACAGCATAATACAGCCTATTGCGCTGTATGGAAGTGAAGTGTGGGGTCCACTCAGCATGCATAACTACAGGGTGCGTTTCCCGTACAACTACGGAGGTTAGCTTTTTACTAACGTGGTACGATGCATCGTTCAACTAACCAACATGTAAGTTACGACTGTTTCCCAAAACCTTGTACTTTGTTAGCATAGTACTTTGGAGCCAGACATTGTAAACATTCGGGGCTTAGCCCATTTAAAAAAATTTTAAATAACCCCCTAACTACATAGTTCTCAGTAAAAATGTCAAGTTTTTTTTGCCTGAAATTGCACTGTGCCTATTTACAAGGGCATTGTTCCCACCTCTTTTGGGGTCAACCATCAAGTGCTGGACCTCTATAGAAAGCTGAGAACCTGTAGCTTTCGTAGGAAGCAGTCAAGATAACTGTATGATGTACTGACAAAGAGCTACAGAGGCTAGAATATAGTTTTTTCTTTCTGCCGGATTACAAGCATCTCTGAACTGACCACATTTCAGCCCTCTAGGTCACTTGATATCCCTTAGAAACACAACTAAGCCCTAGAAACCAGCTGTGTGCAAAAGTTGATCAATATAGAATGAAAATATGAGTGCTTTAGACTATTTTATTAGATTATTTGCCAAGGTATGCCCATGCGTTTTGTAAAATGCCTATGGATACTCCCCATAGGACTTTTTGTTATCCAAAAACAAGGGGTAAGAGGGTTAAGGCTGCCAGTCTTATGACATCATTTTCTATATTTTTGATATGTTGCTGAGTATAACAAACAGCAAAGAAAAGTGATTGATAATGACTGACTGACTATTATTGTGTTACATGCTTCAAATGTAAAGCACTTTGAGCTGCATTCTGTGTATGAAAGGTGCTATACAAATAAAGCTTTATTATTATTATTATTATTATTATAAAATGCATACTGACAATCAAATGCACATGAACCCCTTTGTGTAGAAGCATAATCCTGGTCTCAAATGAAAGGTAACACTTTGAGGTTTCTTGTGGACTATTTAGATTGTATGTCAGGTGTTCTGATATAGACTGACTACACAAAATATGGATGTTATGATGAATGATAAGGTCTTTATGGAATTTTGTGGCCACTGAAGTGCATCGGTAAGAATGCACTCTTGAAGATGTTCAAGGGGGGTCTTGGGTATTTATTAAATAATAAATCAGTAATTACATTATAATTGTATCTATTGGTGTGGGTGTGTGTGTGTGTGGTTTCTGAAAGGGAAACAGAAATGACAAAGGAGAATAATTACTCCTAAATACAGTGCTATAAGAAATTAGCATCCATAGCCTAGCCAACATACAAATATGAAATAGCCTGGCCTACAATAAGCTAACACAAAATGCTCCATTAATAGTTATGAAGATAGCTTGTCAAAACAGTACTGTTTCCCCTCATAATATACCAAATGACGATTACAAACATCCATTTTACAGATATCTCAACACCATAAGCATGATTATACAAGATAAGAAGACGGCAGATAAATATAAAGCACTGTAACCTCACGGGTAAAGTCGCGCAAAAAAATTCGCGGTAAAAGTTTACCTCCACGATTGAAATCAAGCAAAGTTGAGACATAAATCCTGCCTAAATGTACACCATGAAACATATAAACAACAATAAGGAATCGTACTTACAGTTCTGGACGCACACAAGACACAAGATGCATGAAATAACTACAAACTAAGCATGTGGATTAAACAGTGAAACATGGCGACCTCTCCCCAAACTTTCTGGAATATTACTATACACGCTTCATTCACATGCGTGCACGGGAGGAGGCGCTCTCTGATTGGCTGATTCTATTATTACTAAATGTCAATCTGGCACTCATGTCAGACCCTTTGTCACAATGGAATAATTACAAAAAAAGTCTCTATTTTTGCATTTACTTTGTTGGTTCAATGAGTGTGTATAAGATAGACTATACATCTGTACAACTAATATTGGATAATACTAATAATTATAATAATATTGGAACATGAAGATTCAATTTCTATGGATTCTTGTGAATATTTCAGTACCCAATATGAGGCATCTACTTATTGTGCTGCAGCTACACTGCAGCCAGAAGTCAGGGTATCACCAAAAGCGGAGGAGGGGGAGGGGGGCATTTTGGATCAAATTTAATTGAGACATAATAAAATTAATCTGAGAATGTAAAGCACTATACAGATTGTACATGAAAAAAAGTTGTTATTTTTGGATTCCCAAGAGCCAAAGCTTTGAAATGGTGTATAACATTACTATGCTACATAGCAATATGGTGCATACAATTGATTTAGAATGTTGGGGGGAGGTGGGGGAGGGGGGTAACCGTCCCGCCGGCGGGACACTGAAAGTTATTTGGCTAAATAATGACTTTTAGTGAATTTTGTGTAAACTAATGGACACATTGAGACTTAAAAAATGTGAAACTAACATTCAACAGATTCAAGGTATCTGACTGGCACTACACTGTGACACAAAATTATAGTTTTGGGTCTTTCAAGAGGCAATATCTGTTCATATCTGTTTAGCATGTACTTAGTTAATTAAGCGTTTCTTATGGTTTGTATATTATAGTATTTGTTTATTTTCATTAGGCTATTGTTTGATATGACATTATTGTTTATTATTGCTATTCTCCTTCTTCCTCTTCCCTGATCTCATCTGTGTGACAAATATATAGAATATGTTATACTATAATATACATAATATTATGATATAATTACAGTATGGCCAGTCATCATGATACAAGGGTATTTTAGAAGGAATGCATTATCATCTTGACATAGGCGTTTCTAAATTATATTAATTTTGTAATTTAGCAAGATTATTCATAGGTTTCATCAGGCCCCTTTACACAGGTGCATAAAATCAAGCACCTAGATTATGAATGCAGACTGCATGGTGCTTGATTAACACACTTATGGAAAGGGCCCTTTCCTCTCAATATATCATTGTAATGTTTTTTTTTTTAGTTAATAATTAGTTAGGCAGCCAAAACAACATAACATGACTTTTATATTTATGTGGACTCTTGGATTATAAGATCTGTGGTGGTGGATAGGATATCAACAAGGTTTTAAGGTAGGCTTATGCAACATATGACACTGAAAAGTTGACATGGGCAGATAACTGTTAATGTTTTTTTCTGACATTTCAAAACAGTGTAGCCTAATTTATTACAAGACGAGGATCACTTTGTTTTGGGAGCTGGAATTTCTTATTCTGCAGTAGGCTTAGCTAGCCTATGAGAGTATTGAATTTGCCTTTTCCGCCGACGAACGAGGACATTTAACGTTAACGTTAAGCATTTAGGGAGCTAGCCAAGTAGCCTAACGTTAGCCTGCCTAACTGACAGAAAGCTCTTAACGTGAAATCACCAACCTGAAACAACACCATCCGTCAGTTCACTGGGCGATGCTGTTGCTTGAACGGAGCTGGGTGGTCTTTTGAAAAACTTTCTAATATCCATAACGTTTCAACAACATGTACACAAAGTGTTTTATCACAGACTGTAAAAGTGACAGACTTCTGACAGAGGCTTTTTGGAACACCGAAGCCATGACGTAGCGTTGTCAAGGCAGCATTTTCACTGGATCTAAACAAATCAATCTAACCATTGAAATCACCATAGCCCAGAGACCTGGCATAGATCGTGTAGCAAGTCAAATTATTTTTCAATATTGGGCTTTGAAAATAAGGGATATATTTCCTCAGTAATAGAGCATTTGGTGACATTTATAGAGAAACCGAGGGGAAGTTATATTGGAAATAAGAGTTGCCGGGAATTTAAAACACTAAAAAAAGATTCGGGGCTTAAGCCCCCTAAGCCACCCCCTAGCTCCGCCACTGTTTGAACCATGTTGGTTTCAACCAACATAGTTCAGACAATGGTTGCAGATGTGTTCGGAGAATGTCGGGCTCTGTCGGTTAGAGCCGCAGAAGGACGCATGAAGTCACGCATGAAGTCACGCATGAAGTCACGTAAAAGTAATGAAATTTGTCATTGCATGACGTTTCCTGGGCCCATTAGTTATAATATCATTAATAATAATAATAATAATAATAATAATAATAATAATAATAATGATAATACGTATTACAACAATAGGCAGTAATTTCAATAGGCCCTAGGCTATATATGCTTTTTAAAAATATATATTACGCTATTATTAATAATAATAATAATAATAATAATAATAATAATAATAATAATAATAGGCATAATAATAATTTTAATAATAACGTCACAGTCTATTGAACGTAGCCTACTAATTAGCCTAATCAGTGAAGCATAAATCGCCAACCGAGCAAATGTGAACAAATAAGTTACACATTTAATGAAACACACCGAATAGCCTACATATAGGCTAAATACTGGCCAATATTTTTTATTTGTTGTAGCGTGACAAGGTGGCGTGAAAGGTTAGACCTCTGCATTTCGGATCTTGTAGTCGTAGGTTCGGGCCTGGATAATGATCAATTAACAATGGTGTTTGAATCTTGGATAGGCTCAATCACTAAATATTCCTATGATCGTTTAGAACCTGTAGTCCTAGTTTTAACTACTGATTGGAGACCATATGCTTATTAGCCTAGGCTTAGGATACATGTATATTATGTTCTATGAAAATTGGCATGGTTAGATTAGATTCAACTTTATTGTCATTGTGCAGAGCACAAGTACAAATACAACCAAATACAGTTTGCATCTAACCAGAAGTGCCAAAAAGGCAGAAAAGTGCAATGTGATATATAAAGTATAGACAGGTGCATAGACAGGACAAGAAATATAGTGCAGTGTAGACAGTAGTATACATGTGTAACAAGGTGGACCTTAAGTGTGTTGCAGGTGACCCAAATAAATGGATAGGAACAGAGAGCTTTGGTCAATAATTTTTGCTTTTTATTTCTCTTTAACTGCTCCAGGAGGGGGAAAGGAGACTTGGTCAGGGAGAATGTCAGAACAGAAACAAACAATAATAGCTCAATAAACTTGGGGATAACACAAAAACAAGGACCCCTGGGTACAGCTGTGACTGTCTTTTAAGCACTAGTTAGCAAAATACCATACGCCGTCGCTCGACTAGGAGGGAACAAAACTGCTCACACGCACCCACAAGTGCCACTACACTGCAATCATCAGGAGTGAGTAATCAATCACACTAAAGAACACTCATGAAATGGTTTGAAACCCACACTGGCCACTAGGGCATATACTAAGAAGGAGCCTACTGCTATACAGGCATTGGCTATCTAGCAAAATTACAATCGGTCACAGCTAGGAGGGGCAAGGAGACAAGAGGAGACAAATAAAAATAATAAAAAACTCAAACCAGTAAAAGGGAGAAAAATCAGGAGGGGAACATTAACTGAGGCAGCCCTCGAGCGGATGGTTAAGAGGGCTGCTCAAAAACACTGGCCGACTAGGCCAGTGCCGACAGGGTAGGAGAAGGGAAAAGCAGAAAACAAACAAACTGGGGATGAACAACCAACTAACTCAACCTGACCATAAACCAACCTAGCGCCGCTACTTGGCGTTGGAAGGCACAATAATGGGCTAAGGACAGAGCAGGTCACCACTAGGGAGCATACAAACAAAAAAAAACACAAACTAAATTTAATCAGGGGAAAACAGTGGTCAGGCTGTCATACTGACAGCCAGCTGTGATCTTGGCCTTGTTTGTGCTATGGGCAAGAGGCCCGAGGGGTCAGAGTGGAGGAGGGAGGGCGCGTCAGCTTGATGAACATGGGTAGTCTACTAGTCAAATGTCGGGTGAAATAAGGCAGGATTCCAGGGAGCTTTTGTCACACGATGCCCAGCGTGAAATAAGCACAAGAAAACGCTCCTGTCCTCCAGAGTAGCCTACTGCCAGCGACGGCAACTTTCATCCTACGAGCCTCACAGAACACCATTATATTTCCAAGGAGTGATGGGCCCATTGGCTCAGTGTCATGTCCACAGGTGGGCACAATTAGTGTGCGCCTAATCAGTAGGCGTGCTCACACATGTACAGTTGGTTTGCAGAAGGTGGTTTAGAGTAATATAAATGAAATATAAATATGTGCAGTATCTTAGCAGTTACCTTACAGTAAGAGCAGAATAAATATGGATATGTAATATGAACAATGTTGAACAACATGTTGTTGTGTAAGTGCTTTGGGTTTCACTCTGTTCTAAAAGCGCTATATACTTTACTTTACTTTATCATTGCCCTTCATTTCACTGGAATATTTTCATGCCTTTATGCAGCATTTTTCCAATGTTGCCCTTGTTATGTGTTTTCATTGTGACACTGAAAACTGAATACTGTTCCCACACACAAGTATTTCATGATATTTTAAATGCACAGATACATTTTTTTTGCCATTACTTTTCATCCATTGTAGTTATGAAGTTGTGTGTTGAATCACAACCACAAAATGACAGTTCACATAGCACAAATGTGTCAATGCTCAAATGGTTGAAGGATCTGCGCCAGCTGTACCAACATACACACACACACACATACACACACACACACACACACACTGTTACTGTAGGTGCTGCTCATGTTGTTGCCTTCTGCTGCTGAGATAGTAGCAAAGTCTATACTGTTGTTTTCAAGTGCATGTCTATATTCCCTGAGTGCACTGACATTTCAAGACCTACTTTATTCCATGAACCCCCTATGATAATACAAGCATGTCAACTGCTCCATCTAGGAGCCCAACAGCGAGGCAGAGGCGCGGTACAACAACGCCAATAGCCGGCCCCGCGTTGTTGTGGAGAGGCCCCTGGGCATGTGGAAAGGTGTGTGAGCAAATCCGCTGGTGGCCTGAAGCTCCATCCTGCAAAGGCGTGCAGTGTAGTTTTGGTGGCGGCGCTTCTGCAACATGGCCCTTCAGGATCACATCCCACTGCCGGCTGATGAGGAGCTGTTAGTGGAGGAGGTGGAAGAGGTCATTCCAGTGGCTGCTGCACACCTTCCTGCTGGCCTGGAAGCACACTGGGAATTAGTTGCACATTTGGCCCCTAAACACCCAAACCCCACAATTCCCTGCCACATTCCCTGTTTTTTTCCCCTTTTGTTTATGTTTTTTACATTTCTTTTAGTTTGGTGGGGGTGAGGGGGTAAATGTACTTAACTTTCCCACCATCACCTTCTCCCCATGATCCCTCCCACACACACACACACACATGTTCCCTATGAGCCATGACATCAAAATACAAACACAGATTGAAAGGTCACAAAGCAAAGGCAACTTACCATTTTTCCGCCTCCCATGACAGGCCTACCCATACCTGGGCCATGAAGGACAAGTTAAATCAGTGAAAATCATGTCACATTTTGACACTGACCACAGCACTCTGCATGCTCACTTATCCGCCAAGTCCCAGAGGTCTTAAAGTTCTCCAAGCGAGAGGCTACTCAACTTCATAGCAGCATTCTCCAATGTCATTGTACCAACATAATTCAGCTATGTGTTCAAATATCAAGATCATATAATAACTAAGAGTAGCCTAACTTATACACCCGCTAAACATAGCTTGTGATCAGACAAGATACAACACAAACCCCACTCCACAGGCATACTCACCTCACACCCATCGACTCAGTCTTGAACCCCTGACCTCTTTCATGTAAAGCACTCACGCTACAGTCTCTGCCACAGCACTTTAATCGTAGCCTATAGCCAAATTGAAATAAATGCGAATTTATGATAAGCCTGTCAGTTCGACTGGCGACCCACAGTGTGATAAGCAGGTTCCCCCGAGCAGCCTGCATTGCTACACTGAGGGCTTCTCTGTCTGCTGATATTTTGCTCAAAGGTCCAGGCGGTCCACATATCCTTCATGCCATTTCAGCTGAAAACACTTTTCATTTGTTAGCCTACTTAATAAACGTATCTTTATTAGTGTCAACATTACAGTATTTAGGCTATGTTAATCTCAAGCCACTCTAAGAAATTGCCGTAGGCCTACTTTTACAGTACAGCACAGCAAAATCTATTCAGATTATGGATATTGTCCATAAAACGTTGTTAAACTTAGCCTATAGGCTAGGATACATAATCACATATTTGGAGATGATTTGAAGTGGGCTCATATGCTTCCATAACGTATTGATGTAAGAAAGAGAAAGTGTGGTAAGCCCAGCCTATGGCATTTCTCATATCTAGCAGATAATTGGTTATAGTCCTGTTTTGCAGATGGTTATTACGCATAATAATTTAAGCAACAATAGCAATAGCTTGGCACTAATAACGACACAAATAGACTAATGAATGTTCATTTAATGAAGTTTCAACATTGTAGTTTTCCTACATGTATTCATGTTCCAATACAAGCCTACATGTATCCATCATGTTCCAACAGAATAAGTAGCAATTCTGGGCACATGTTGGATACGTGTAGGTTCATGTAGATAT
Organism: Alosa sapidissima; assembly: GCF_018492685.1. Lineage (NCBI taxonomy): Eukaryota > Metazoa > Chordata > Actinopteri > Clupeiformes > Clupeidae > Alosa > Alosa sapidissima. The sequence goes on from NC_055961.1 coordinate 2,484,385, forward strand.
ATGTAGGCTGCTTATAAAAAGGCAATTATTCTGATACATGTAAGTAAGGCGGGTGGTATGACGTTCGGTTGGTCGATCGGTTGGTTGATCAGATGGACGGTCGTTAGGTTTTAGGCACGATTCCCGCGCCATAGTGGTGGAACTTACATAGTACGATGCATCGTTACACTCGTATGCTATCGACACTAGTTAACCACAATTTGTAGCCCTATTGGTCATGTTAAGCATTGCTTGCAATGTGAAACTAAAATCTAAGACAGTAGAAAATTATGTTTAAAGATTTTAGACAAACAGACAAAATGCACCAAAAACAAAACCTCCGAAGAGGTAGCTACACATTTGTTGTTGCATGATAAAGCAATGAACGTGCTGGTAGGCGTTTGACGTGACGTTTGATGGATCCACCGGTTGGTAGGAAGGGAGGTTTTTGGCATCATTCCCGCGCTATACACCACCATAGTTCACACTATCGTTTTGGGGAACAGTTGTGTCGTACTTACATAGTTGCAACCATGTTAGTTGCTACCGTAGTTAGCAACGATGCTATTGGGAAACGCACCCCATGGGACAAGCATCCAACAGAAGCCCTACATGCAGAATTCTGTTGATTTTTACTTAAAGTCCTAACAAAAACACCAAACAATGCATGTAGGGCAGAATTAGGTCGTTACCCATTGGCAATACCTATCCAAAAACGAGCATTAAAATTCTGGATGCACTTAAAATCAAGTCCCAAAAATACACTCCATTTTGAGGCCCTAAAAACCCAGGAACTGAACCCTGATAAGAGCCCCTTGTGCCAACTGGTACTGAAGCTCACTAATTCCATAACACACACTTATATACAACATGCTCAGACCAGTACTGCTTCTAAATCAGCAATTAGTGTCTAAAATGTCATCAAACAAGCAAAAGAACACTATTTGGAACATTGGAGAAATCAAACTACCAGTCAAAGCAGAATGAATTTCTATCTCACCCTAAATCGAGAATATAAATTGGCAGAGTATCTCTCCTCTGTCGAAGCAGAAGGCACATTCTGACCAAGTACAGGCTAAGTGACCACAATCTTACAGTGGAAACAGGCAGGCACAGGAACACCTGGCTGCCCAAAGAGGAAAGAATATGTGGTCACTGCCAGACAGGGAAGGTTGAAACAGAGGAGCACTTTCTTCTTCACTGTGATAAATATAAAGACATAAGAGATGCATCTTTCCCTAGCTTTAAAACATTTAAAACCCAAACTTTGAAATCATGGGCACACATGAAAAACTGGCTATCCTTTCAGGAGAGGGACATTCAACCCCTTTAGCAGAAAGATACATTTCACACTGTCATAAGCTGAGAGACTCCAGCATAACTTAAATGTTATTTTATTTAATTTATTTATATTTATATTCTTATCTCTATAGAGAATATACATATTGTCCTGTTCAAATGGTATGCTGATCTGTGCATATATGTATACAGTGTATATATGTGTGTGTATGTATGTATGTATGTATGTATATGTGCATTTATATGTATGTGTACTATATATATTTTATTATGTTTGTGTGTTGTTATTGTTATACTGTGATATAATGTACACCTATGTCTACACATAGACACCTAGTTTTACACCTATTTCTGTCAGCTAGTTTTATTTCTCTCAGCTTGTGGCACTTATATACTTTGTATGACTGCTTTGGCAACACGAATGTGTTATTTGTCATGCCAATAAAGCATATTTGAATTTGAAAGAAAGAGAGAGAAATAGAGAGAGAGATGGAGGTAGAGAGAGAGAGAGATACACCCAGTTAGCGGCACATACCACAAACCTAAAAGCCCCTGCTCCACTTTCTCTAGTTGGCCCTGAGGCACATCACCATACAGGCTTTGCTCTCCTCCCCCCACTTACCACACACACATACCATGCTCACACACACACACACACACACACACACACACACACACACACACAGACACACACCCACACACACAGACACACACACACACACACACACACACACACACTACTGGGCTGAAATGGTCTGTGTCTGGGTGTCAGAAACAATCGCTTTTCTTTCCATATCTCCTTTCCGCCCTCTTTTATAATGACTCTCCCTCCCTCCCTCTCCCTCTCTCCCTCTCTCTCTCTCTCCCTCCCTCTCTCTCTCCCTCTCTCTCCCTCCCTCTCCCTCTCTCCCTCTCTCTGTCTTTCTCCTTCTCTCTCTCCCTCTCTCTCTTTCTCACTCTCCCTCCCTCTCTCTTTCTCCCCCTCCCCCTCTCTCTCTCTCCCTCCCTCTCTCTCTCTGTTTCTCCCTCTCTCTTTCTCTCCCTCCCTCCCTCCCTCTCCCTCTCTCTCTTTCTCTCTCTCTCTCTCTCTCTCTCTCTCTCTCTCTCTCTCTCTCCCCCCTCCCTCTCTCTCTCCCTCTCTCTCTGCATCTCTCTGTCTCTGTGCACATATCAAATTCAAATTATTTTTTTTTTCAAATTCAAATAAGCTTTATTGGCATGACGAGAGTGCTTGTATTGTCAAAGCATGTATACATATTCAATACATATATAAGGTAAACAGAACAATGTTATAATAATAGTAATAATA
>NC_055961.1:2496971-2499471 GCF_018492685.1 Alosa sapidissima
AAGAGAGGTCAGTCGCATACTGATTCGGAAGAACAGCAGGGAGAGGGAAAGACAGGAGGGATAGCTAACGCTAGTTAATGCTACAGATGAGGGATAGCTAACGCTAGTTAATGCTACAGATGAGGGATAGCTAACGCTAGTTAATGCTACAGATGAGGGATAGCTAACGCTAGTTAATGCTACAGAGGATTCATTATGTCGTAATGAAGCCATGTTGTCAGTCCTGAGTGCCAAGGGAGTGGCGTATTTGGAAGTGTGCAGTGACAATGTCTACAGTGACTACTGTATATCTTGAGACAGGAGAGCGGAGATTGCTCTGTTCTGTTCTATTATGTTCCTTTCTGTTCTATTCAGTTCCGTTCTGTTCTATTCTGTTCCATTCTGTTCTGCAGAGGAAGAAAGTAAAAATAGAGAAATTAGGAGCTGGACTCGGCGGTCAGCTCGAGAGTGTTCAGTATCACTGCCGGAAGCCCTCTTTCTAGTAAAGCTCTGTACTGAATAGACTGCTCTACATGGCCACGCTTTTGTTCACGCTGTAAAGGCCACGTCCGAACACAGGAGCAACACACACACACACACACATACACACACGCACGCACGCACGCACACACACACACACACACACACACACACACACACACACTGTAAGAAGTGACACTAGCCTCTCCCTAAACTCTTACACAACATGCCAGGTCTTAGTCTCTGATAGCAGCGTGTGGATTAGACTGAGATCAGGTTTAGACCCCATCCGTCGAACTCCACCAATCAGAGTGCACCGTCCGAGAAATAAAAAGGCCAAAATACAGAAACATTAAAACATGCAGGTGTTCCAACCCAATAGAAAAAACAACAAACAAACAAACAATCAAACAAACAAATCAACAAACAATCTGACATGCGTGTCAAAGGAAATCCACCATAAAAATAAGTCGTTATTTCTGAGTTTTTGTCTTTTATCTTTTGTACAGTTGGCGTCTCTGCCGCCCTTCTCTGCATTTCTAAAAAAAGAAGTTTTTCCCTTTTTGGATGTTCAAAGCGTTTGTTGTTTTCCCTTTTTGGATGTTCGAAGCGTCGTTTTCCCTTTTTGGATGTTCAAAGCCAAGAAGAAAAGAAACTGAAAAATACAAGGCTGTAAATAAATTCACTCAATATCAAAATACTTCAACTAATGAATTAAATAAATCTCTGGGAAAAAAACTTCAATGTCTCCATTTGCCAACTCCATTCGCACCTGACTGCCGAAGACGAAAATAGTCCCACAGTCCTACAGACGTCACCCTGCAGGACCTCGTCAGTAGTCCATCTCCAGCCCTGTGTCCTGCAGGACCTCATCGTCCTGCTCGCCTCCTCTTTCCTCCAGCTGGACGTCGCGAGCAGGACCTGGTGCGTCTCCTACGGAGCGATCAGGCGCATCGTTAGCATCAGCCAGATGAGCAGCACTCTATTGCACAGCGCCCTGTCGTAGCAAAACCACCACACCGCAGTTCTTTAAAAACAACAGAAGGCAAAATAAAAAAATAAAAGGCCAAATATTATATTTCTTCCCTATTTTTGTGAACGAGACTGAAAAATAAGTGTGTGTGTGTATGTGTGTGTATGTGTGTGTATGTGTGTGTGTGTGTGTGTGTGTGTGTGTCGGAGCAAACCCCAAAAAGCAGACGGAGTAAAGTGCATAGGGGTCAAACGGGTCATTTTGGGTTTCCTTATACTGAGCGGCGGTCCTGAACACATCGAACCACAGTGGACGACAGGGTGAAATCAGAACCCACAGCTTACAGGTCTCCTAGAGGTTGGGTTGGAGAGGTGTTCCTGGGTCTCTAGAAAGTTCCGTACGTTTCCGTAAGTGCATCATAAGTCTGCGGCCCTGTCTCTGGACCCCCCAGTGATGTCCACTGTGTAGAGAATGATGAGTTCTAACGGTCACACTGATCAGAGCGTTAATAATAATTATAATAATTATAATCGTAGTCATGGCAACCGTAACAGTAGCACAATACTAGTAGGTAGATAAAGAGAGAGCAGGAGGATTACAGGTGCTCGTAGATTGTTATAAAAACTTGGCACGTCGTTACAAATGGAGGATGAGGATGGCAGGCCCCCGTTGGGTCGAGCCGGGTCACGCAGGTAGACAGGTGTAGGTGCGCCAGGTGAGACAGGTGCCCTGGTTTAGAAGCAGCGTGTGAAGGTGTGAGGTGGACTCACAGGAATCGAGCGAATCTGGACTTCCTCTCTCTCCCTCTAGCCTCCACCTGAACACGGCCGTCTCTTCTTCTCCTTTTTTCTTTTGTTCCTCTGCAACTCTCTCTCTCTCTCTCTCTCTCTCTCTCTCTCTGTCTGTCGTGTGTGTGTGTGTGTGTGTGTGTGTCTCAGACTTGCGTCTCCAGGCCCGTGAGTTTGGGGGTGAGGATGCGGGGGGTCACTCCGGAGTTGAGGTCCCTCTCGAACTCGAGCAGCTGGCCCATGAAGTTAAGGTTGGGTGAGACGACGGGCCGGCGGCCGC
>NC_055961.1:2504471-2532747 GCF_018492685.1 Alosa sapidissima
GATTCTTCAATGCTCTGGTCTGGTCTTTGATTGTGTGTGTGTGTGTGTGTGTGTGTGTGTGAGATTGTGCCCGAGTCTGTGTGGATTAATTAATGCTAAATCAAAGCGTTTATCGTTGCCTCTCACAAGACAGTCCAGTGCGGTTAATAAAGGCAGCTTTATGGCTGCTCTAGTAATTATGTAGGAGCTCCACTTAACGACTGCGTGAGCTTCCTCTGCAAAGTCTCTCCCATTAAAATCACTCAGGAACAAATAGCCAAATGTATTCAAATACGCCATTTACTACTGAACTCTACGCACGCAACCAGAACTCCTCTAAAAGGAGACAAATTAGAGCAGGTCGCTTTATGTCTATATTATATTATATTATATCAGCCGCTGACATCCGCTATTAAAGGTCGGAGACGCATGTAGGAGACAAACTATAACTGCTTTGCATAAATGATATTTAGCTTTTCCTTATGCGCGGCCATTGTGTAGGAAAACAAAGCTGTTGCTGGCTGTTGTCATGTGAGCTGATGAGGGGTTTTGACTAGCTAATTATCATGGCACAATAGGCAGTCTACAGCAGACGGAGTGCACAGCATTTATAACGTGGAGGTAGGAGAGAGAGAGTACGCCCAGAGAGAGGAGCAGGAGAGAGGAGCAGGAGAGATGAGCAGGAGAGAGGAGCAGAAGAGAGGAGCAGGAGAGATGAGCAGGAGAGAGGAGCAGGAGAGAGGAGCAGGAGAGAGGAGCAGACCCTGAGGCTTGTAAGGAAAATATGAGATAGTGAGTTCCCTATTGATCTGGAGAAGGTTGACGGGAGCACACACAGATGCTTTTAAATCTATTTATTGTGCTGCACAGCAGTTGACGTTTCGACACTTCTGTGAAGACGACGACTCCAGACGTGAATCCAGAAACGCAGTGGAACTACATTTGTTGACTTCCTATTACCTATTAATCTGTTTCGCTGTTGTTTGATGATATTCTCCGGAAGATCTAGTCTCTGGTCTCTCTTTGTGATGTATCACTCGTCAGTAATTAGCCATAAATAAAGTGATATCATTAGAATCTGTCCACACAGAGATGAGAGTGAAAGATGTGTGTGCTGATTGTTTTGGGTGCTGTGTTCCATTACTGATTTATTACACACACACACACACACACACACACACACACACACACACACACACACACACACACACCCCTAATCAAACGGTACTTGAGAGTCCAATGGAGTGCTGCTCCCTCTCCATCAGCTAGTTGTTATGCTCGTAATGTCTCCCAGTGCCTAATGGCTCATGCGATATCAGATGTCTCCCAGTGCCTAATGGCTCATGAGATATCTGATATCCTCTTGTGTCCGCCGTGGACTGACCATGTGACCGGTCCGGCACGGCAGCAGCTTAGCACCATCGGGGCTACAGCAGACTGCCACACATTGATCCACACACAACACTCCAATCCAATCCACAAATCCAAACAGAAATTATACATCTTCCTCTGGGTTACCAGATGCCACTGTTGAACTCTGGAGATGTTGTAGGCTTGATGTTGTAGGCTTGATTCAACAAAGTACCAACAAAGGAAGTTATCCATCTAATAATCTAAGTGAAATGTTTATCCTAATAGTTAACTACATTCATCACCTCGTGTTCTTTGCACACACAGGCAAGGCTGATGGGTATGATTACTAGTATGTGCCATTAAGAACCCACAGGGGGCGCTATTGCACAAGTGGCTCCAGCGCCGTACCAAATTTGGGTCCAAGTGCCTACAGGGCCCGGGGTCTGAGTCCGAACCAGGTAATTTCCCAATTCCACCTCACACACACACACACACACACACACACACACACACACACACACACACACACACACACACACACACACACACACACACACACACACACAATCCCACCCCACCTCTCTGGCACTCACTTCCTAACTCTCCTCACCGTCCTGTCAAAAGCCCCAAGAACACACTTCTCATCTTCTCCATGTCCATACTGTAACTAAAACCATCGACTCTGCTCTGTAAGCGTCAAGCCTGCAGCCCGTTCTGGGCACACAGATCACAACAGGTTGTTTTCAACAGCACGCCTAAGATTGCTCCTCTAGGAGCCTTCGAGTTTGTTTTATGGGCTAATTTTACTGCACAAATAAAATCAAATGGACCCAAACCCAGTTGAGGAAATAAATGAAAGTGTCCAACGCTGAGAGAGAGAGAGAGAGAGAGAGAGAGAGAGAGAGACTGAGACAGAGAGAGAAGATATAAACAGTCCTTAGTGCCACTGAATAAAGCCTTCACAGTGTACTAACATAGCTGTCTATAATATCTGCACACTGATACTAACATAGCTGTCTATAATAGGTGCACTGATAATAACATAGCTGTCTATAATAGGTGCACACTGATAATAACATAGCTGTCTATAATAGGTGCACATTGATACTAACATAGCTGTCTATAATAGGTGCACACTGATAATAACATAGCTGTCTATAATAGGTGCACTGATAATAACATAGCTGTCTATAATAGGTGCACACTGATAATAACATAGCTGTCTATAATAGGTGCAGGAACAAAGAAGGGGCCTGACAACAAAGCTCTCATACACTTCAGAGCCCTGTCAGGGTGGCCATTAGATCACTATACTCCTTCAGCACCAGCGAGAGACATGAAGAACAAACCAAGAAAAAGAAACTGACAGGGAGACAGAGAAAGAGCTAATAAAAGATAAAGAAAGATACTAACAAGACAGTGAGAAGGGAGAGAGAGAGAAAAGAGAGAGAGACGTGGCGGAGAGATGAGTGTGAGAGAGAGGAGACGGCGTTGCCATGGCGCCCTACCTCGTCCATTCTCCTCGTCCTGCTCCTGGTTGAGGGAGTTGAGGACCAGGTGCAGGGACTGGGCCGAGGGGAGCGAGTGGCCGCCCTCGCGGTCGCGGTCTCGCTGCCGCGGCTTGGGCTTGATGAGGGTGGCGTGTGCGGAGGGCGGGGGGGAGAAGGAGGGGGGCGACTGCGGGGCCGAGGAGGGGGCACGCGGGGACGGTGAGTGTGGCATGATGTCCTCGTCGTCCAGGCCGTTGGCGTCGCCCATCATGCCCACGTCGCCTCCCGTGGTCCACAGGCGCTTGAGCGAGTCGCGGCCCGAGTCCCTGCTCCCGGCGCCGCCGGACCCGATGAAGTCCAGCACGGCGCTCTTGCCCTGCTGCAGCCGGCGCCGGCCCGCGTGGTCCGTCAGCTGCGAGCGCGTCAACTCCAGCAGGTTGCGGCAGTCCAGGATGACCGGGTTGTTGCCGGGGTGACCGCCGTTCTGCTCGTGGCCCGACGCGCTGCCCTGCGCCTTCGAGCGCGTCATCTTCTTCGCCAGCTCCTCCGGCCAGATCGTGCGTACGCTGTAGTCGTCGTCGTCGTGGCTACCACCGGCGAAGCCTCCCCTTCCTCCTCCCCCACCGAGCCGGCCCGAGCCGTGCATGGGCCCCGGCTGCTGCTGCTGCTGCTTGCCGCGGTGGGGGTTAAAAGTCACGACGATGGGGTCGCTGCTGCAGTAGGAGCAGGTGGAGCTGGCTGTCTGGCTGGCCTTGGGGTTGCAGCCGCTGACGCAGCTCTGGAGCGCGCGCAGAGGACCCGACGAGGCCAGGGGCGCACAGGGCAGGCAGCCGCCCACCAGCTTCTTCCGGAAGGCGGCCGGACTCTCGAAGCCGCCGCCGGCCGTCTCGTTGGAGCAGGACGCGCAGCCGCCGAGCGGACGACGCAGCAGGCCCGCGCGGCACTCCGACACCGTGCTGTTGGACGACGACGTGTTGGTGGTGGAGCCCGTGGACAGGCAGCCTCCCAGCGTCCTCAGCCCCATGTTGGAGGCTCCTCCGTGGGCAGCGGCGGCCGCCGAGCCTCCCTGCGCTGGTCCTCCGTGCGACCTGGAGAAGGACGAGGACGGGCTGCCCGCGGAGTGCCTGTGCCCGTGAGCGTGCCCGTGAGCGTGCCCGTGAGCGTGCACGTGGCTCCGACCGCCCTGGCACCGTAGCAGCCTCCAGCAGCCGCAGCTGAAGGGGTGCGAGAGGTCGATGGTGCAGGTGTGGTCAGGGCTGGGGAAGCCTTCTCTGGACGAGGAGTCACTGGGCGAGAGCACGGGCAGCCCGTGGATCTGGAGCGTGGTGGGGAAGTGGGGGTGGCGCTGCAGCTGCTGGTGGTGGTGCTGGTGGTCGCGGGAGCGGGAGGGCCGCGGGTGGGGGAGGGGGGGGGCCGGAGGAGGAGGAGGAGGTGGGGGGGGCGCCGCGGGAGGAGCAGGATGGGGGTGGGGGGGGCTGGACCTGAGGAGGAGGAGGAGGAGGGGGGTAGAGGGAGCTCAGGAGCGTGGCATGGGGGGTGGGGGTGGAGGCATGGTGGTGGCGGGGCAGGCTGAGGGGGTGGGGCGGCTGGTGCACCGGGCCCAGTTTGGTGTTCTCCTTGTTGCCGTTGGAGACCGGGGCGCGTTTGCCGCGGGAGCCTGTGGAGTTGGAGTAGCCGTTGCCGTTGGCGACGGTGGCTGTAGGGGTGGCGAGCGCCTCGCGCTCCTTCCTGGACTTGGACTGCGGCTGACGCTGCGCCGGGACGAACTCTAGAACCCCACCGGGGGACACGCACAGGTGGTTCTGGTGGTGACTCGCCGATGGCTGCTGCTGCTGCTGCTGCAAAGGCTTCTGGGGGTTCTGGACGGCGGCCCCTTTCTTCAGGGAGCCGCTCCGGCGCTCCGACTGGACGGGGTCCACCTGCAGGGAGACCTTGCGTCCTCCTCGGCCGCTTCCTCGGCCGCTGCCTCCGCGCGTGAGACCGCCGCTGCTGTGTCGTCCGCCCTTGTCGACGGACAGGCGGATGTCGATGGTGTGCGTGTGCTTGTGGGGCCTGGGGCCGAGCGTGACGGTCCCGTTGCTATGGCAATGGCTAGGCGCGGGGCCGAGGTTCTCCCAGCCGACCCCTCGTTCTCGTTCTCCGCGGACCTTTTGCGAGCGGGACCGGCGCTTGCATTCCAGAGAGCCGGCGCTGCCGTTGGGGGGGTGCGGGTGGACGCGGGCCTGGGGCAGGAGCTCACACCGGGGGGCGCTGTTGCTGCTGCTGCCGCCGTGCTGCTGGGACGGGCCGCTTTGGGGGGAGGCCACGCGAAGGGCCAAACTTTTGGGGCGCTGAATAACCACTATCCGCTCGTCAAGAGGCAGAGGAGGCATCTGGGGCTAGGCAGAGCTGTGTGTGTGTGTGTGTGTGTGTGTGTGGTAGAGAGAGAGAGATGTGAGTGTGTGTGTGTGTGTGTGTGGTAGAGAGAGAGAGAGATGTGAGTGTGTGTGTGGTAGAGAGAGAGAGAGAGATGTGAGTGTGTGTGTGTGGTAGAGAGAGAGAGAGATGTGAATGTGTGTGTGTGTGTGTGTATGTGTGGTAGAGTGAGAGAGAGGAGAGAGATGTGAGTGTGTGTGTGTGTGTGTGTGTGTGTGTGTGAAAGACAAAGACAGAGGAAGAGACAAAGATGATATTTGTGTGGGTTTATGAAAGTAGCCAATAGCAAGGGAGGAAGCAGAAAAGAATCCGTTAAAATCTCCTATTGAACATGAAACATCATTTATGATTAAACCGCATTACAAACACATCACACAAGCACAACACAGCAGCACATCATATTTTGGGGGGTAGACAGGGTTAACCACCTTTAGTCCATTAGTCATCACAAACACATTATTAACATACATATGATTAATACACACGTTATTACATACATATGATTAATACACACGTCATTAACATACATGTTATTAATACACACGTCATTAACATACATGTTATTAATACACCGTTATTAACACATTGTGATGAGTGAAGCACAGAAGCAGACTTCTGTTAGTCATCCACAACCGTCCTGTTAATGGTGCCACTGGGGTTACAATCACACACACACACACACACCACATTTGTCTTCAGGATTTAAAGCAACTTTGCTCCAATCACAAGAAAACTGAAAGCAGAAAATGGGAGAGAGCTCAGCTACGTCACCACACTATAGATACAATATCATAAACACACACGCATACAAGCACATATTAACATACACACACACACACATACACACACACACACACATACAAGCACAAGCACACACACACTCACTCACACACAAGCACTAACACTCTCTCTCTCTCTCTCACACACACACACACACACACACACACACACACACACATACACACACACACACACACACACACACACACCACACACCACACACCCACACCACACACACCCACACCACACACCCACACACACCCACACCACACACCCACACCAGACACCCACACACACCCACACCACACACCACACATACACACACCCCCACACACCCACACCACACACACACCCACACCACACACACATACACCGCACACCCACACACACACACATACACCGCACACCACACACCCACACACACACACCACACACACAGAAACACCAAACACACACACACACATACACCACACACACATACACACACACATACACCACACACATACACCACACACACATACACCATACACACAGAAATACCAAACACACAGAGAAACACACACACACACACACACATACACCACACACACAGAAACACCAAACACACACACACACATACACCATACACACAGAAATACCAAACACACACAGAAACACCAAACACACACACACACATACACCATACACACAGAAATACCAAACACACAGAGAAACACACACACACAGTGGCAAACGGCGGCAGCACAGCACAGCATGCTTTAGTGAGTGCATGCACACATACACATCCACATCCACAGCCACGCACTGGGCCTGGTGTTGGAGTCCTCATGATGAGCGGCTAGCGGCTAGCGGCTTGGCCTGGTCGCCTGGCGGAGGGGGGTGGAGACACAATGACCCAGATTTGTCATGGTGCAAATCAACATCACTTCCAGCACTGGCCATCACACACACAACACACACCTCATCAGCAAGACCTTTGTCTCGCTTTCACACACACACACACACACACACACACGCACACACACGCTAGCATGCACACACACACACACACACACACACACACACACGCACGCACACACACACACACACACACACACATTCTCTTCATGTAACACAATCACACTCTGTATCTTTCATGCACACACACACACACGCATGCACATACGCTAACACGCACACACACACACACACACACACATGCACATACGCTAACACACACACACACATACACACACACACACACACGCACACGCACACGCACACGCACACACACACACACACACTCACACACACACACACACACACTCACACACACACACACTCACATTCACACACACACACACACACACACTCACACACACACACACACACACTCCAGTAATAACAGTTTTATCCATCCCACAATCCCTCTCTCTGCCCCATGTAGACTCATCAGTAGTAGTAGTGTAGGCAGACGCCTGCCCCTGTAGCCCCATCAGTAGTGTAGTGTAGGCACCCAGCCCCATGTAGACTCATCAGTAGTGTAGTGTAGGCACCCAGCCCCATGTAGACTCATCAGTAGTGTAGTGTAGGCACCCAGCCCCATGTAGCCCCATCAGTAGTGTAGTGTAGGCACCCAGCCCCATTCCCACCCACCCAGCCAGCCTCACTCTTAATGGGACAGCTGTGGAGGCAGCTTGGGCAGAGACAGTGTTTGTTTGTTTGTTTGGGCAGTTCAGTGGTATTGTGTTGCTTGTGGTAGCTATTAGGCCTGCTGTCCTGTACTCCGTAAGAAGGAGAGATGATTTGGCTGTCTCAGTTTGGACTTGGAGTCTGAGCTTTAAGTTCTGAATTTAGAATGGTATATTTAATGCATGTAATCCCTGGTGAAGGGCTTGCTGTAGGATGTTCATTTCAGAAGGCCTTTTGATGGGCTGCCCAGAACACATTTAAAATGTCTCCTCAGAATGAGCTGAAGAGCAGTAGCCATGCTCTTTCCCACCTCCTGTTTGTCGGCATTATGATCCAATCCACTGCTTTGCTTTCTGTGTGCTACTAAACACAGCTTTTGTGATGTGTAGGCTGTTTTGTTTTTGTTTTTCGGTCCCTTAAATCTATGATGCAAGAAAACCATTTACAATAATCAAAGAGGAAGCCCCTAAGTTAAATAAGGTGGAATCATAAGAGACTGAAATTATTTTGCGCTCCGTCACACATGATTACGTTCACGGTCCCGCTCTCAGTCGGTGTGTGTCACTGGCGGCAAGTAAGCACAGTCGCTTCTCATCTGGCTGAGTCTTAATCATGGCTGCCTCTTTGATCTCAGAACTAGCCTACTAAAACCACCCTGCACCAGCACACTGCACAGAGCCTAAAGGAGTGCGGCTTTTCGAACAAGACTTCAGTTTCCACACCTCTCACCCTAATACCATTTCAAGACCCAAATGTCTCAAAAGCTAATCAAACCAATATTGTCCAGTAGGCCTGAGGTCTGTCCTCCAGTCACAGATTATGCATTTGTCTGTGTGGTGTGTGGGGGGCCTACTTATGAAGAGTTTGCTCCCAAAACACTATATCCAACATTTTAATGAATTTTCATAAATATTTTTTATGATAACAGATATCAGTAACTGTAATTGGGTAGGCCTACTGTTATTTGATATCTTTACTCAATCAAAACAGCACAACTGCACAACTGTGTTATATTACCTGAAATACACAATTAAATAGCATGACTTTTTAATGTTTTTAAAAACGGAGATATAGCGTGTTGGAACCAACCTCTTCATGTAATGGCTATACTTGGTGATCTCTGCATCTATATTGTTAAAGCGACATTTCCTTCACGTTGATATTTTCCAGCTGCGTTATTGGCACATGTATGTGACTTTTGGGCTCTCGTACTATACAGGGGCAGGAAACGTTCACCTTGTTGTAGGCAACACAACCCAGTGAAGGCCTACAGCACATGTCGGAAACATTCATTTCGAAGTTGACACAGTCCATAGTGCTATGCCAAATATGACGCATGCAAACTGTCCTGTAAGATGTGCAGACACACAAGTAGCATGCAGTGCTCGTGCTCAATTAGGCTTAGTCTATTTATAAGCCAAGGCAGATGTAGGCCTGTGACACCTGGGCCACCACGACCTGTGGCATCGCGAGCAATATGGAGTGCGCATCATCAACCCAGTCTAGTGGCAGTATTAGTGTGTATTCGGACCCACATAAATCACAGTCCATTCCTCGTGTGTTTGTTTTCAAGCTACAGAATTGAATTCGATTTTTTAATCATCATAGCCGGTCATGTCCCTGCCGAGAGCGAAAACAGCCGGGCCGGGTTGGCTAGCGCCGCCGATTTAGAATGGCCAGCACGCAGGCAGGACACCAAATGGGACATGCAGAGCAGAGCCGGGGTGAAACTGCTGAAGGAGAAAGATCGCTCTTTGTCTGCAGCTTGCTTGCTGGTTCGCACGTCAGTTGACAGTTGACAAAAATATGTTGTTTTCCCAAGTCACGCTGTCAACCCCGATGGCCCAGCGCTTTGACAAACCCCGTCAGCAGTAACTGTGAAAGCCTGTCATATCACTATCACCCCGATGGTTTGTACGAATAAATAATAGATCATATTTGCGCTGCAGAGAATTTTACCCAAGAGGTTGAAGGGGATGAAGTAACCTACTACGGTTCATAGTGTAATGGATGAAGCCAGGCATTGCCTTTAAAAAATGATGAAGGTACATTATATATTAGCTGCTGCTGGCAGAGATACCATTGCACCGATACTAAGCTAAACAGCATCCATTCTCCAGGGAAATACACAAAAAATCAGAACCATACATTGTGATGATCTTGGCCTACAATAAGCGCAATGGCGCGTGTGTGCGCTTCAGGATGACAGGATGGGTGACACATCGTGCCAGACCATCGTAAAATAACCCTTCTGTATAACGAAATAAAAACAGGTTGCTCAATTCATGCAGAGCTTATTGCCTTTAGATGAAGTAACCACGGGTAATTTAAAATAAATCATAATTTAATAGAATACTTACGTTATAATATGTATTTCCGTTGTATCGTCATGCTATTTGTTTATTCCGATGCTGGCTTTTGGTGGCGACGATTCCGCACAATTGCTGCGTGGAGCATTTGTATGCCGTATATTCTTACATTGTGCCACTATAAAAAAAAGAACAGGGCTATGGAGATCTATTCCCTGTGTTTTCGCGTCATTGTTGTTAACAGCGGTCCAGAAATGCACGACAAGTGGGAGCCTTACCCCTGCTAACCAAACAAAATAAAGCAGAGACCGTGGCCCCCGGTCGATAAAATGTTCAAGCTCCCACAATGTCGGTACCAACGCGTGGCAATGTGCGCGTGTGTATGAATTGCGTGAGAGGGAGGCGGGAGGGGAGGGGGTTAAATGGAGGTGGGGTTTGTACAGTGGATGACATCATCCCAAACCAATGGCAACCAAAACGCGATAAAGTGAGCCAGCAAATTAAGTTTCGAATGGAGCACGTGTGCAGAGTATTAGGCTATAGAAGCCAGTGAGTGATGGGAAGAGTGGGTGACAAGTAGGCTAGTGTGCACATCGTGTGACTGCCCTGTGTGGAACGTTATACCAGCACGCAGGCTTATTTATGTAGCCTAACAAATACATCCCGAATACTGCTTATGTCATAGGCTACGCTGAATTTATTAAATTGGCCATTTCTCCACAAATGCTCCGGTTCCCCAGTGGTCTCCACTCAAGCCTGTAGTAGGCGTGTGAAGTAGCCAATGCCATCCTATTTTTAGAGCAAATTTGAGCACGGTTCATAGCCCACTGACACACAGGTCATGTGACTCAAGCGATGTGCAACATAGGCTATAAGTGTAAGAAAAATACATATCATCTTGTAGGAAGCTGCTGTCAGGGCATTTGAAGCATGGGGCATTGGACTTGGACTCATGCAGACAGACATTCCTGAATAAAATAAATTAAAGTAGACTAAAGTCTTGAGGAAGACACAAATGCGTGTGCGTGTGTAGGCTATATGGTTCAAGTGGAGAAGAGACAGTGACCACCACCTCTGAACATCCGACCATCGGGGTCGTTTATGAATGGACTGACGTCATGTCATATGTCACCTAACTCACGAAAAGCAAACCCTCACATTGGACAATGGTCATGTTGGTTGCTGACATGTGGTAGCCTACATAACATGTTTACAGTGAATCCAAATTAGTTTAACAAGAATTTGGACAACAAAATCCAAACATAAAACAGGTCTATAGCCAATGTTTGGTTTATTGACACTTTTTGATTCTTTGCATTGTTATAGGGGTCAGATATCTAATTTTCGAAGAGGAGTTTCGAAGAGGATAAGTTAATATTCGAAGAGGAAATTCTCAATGATAAAAACACCAGGGCATATTTTTATAGCAGACCTGCTATCATTTGTCAATCGATTGCTGTTGTAACAAAAATCGTCGGATTACAGCAAGTAATCCAAGACTCTGTTTTGCCTATGACATCGATTCCGGACTTACAATCACGTAACATGATCTTTAGCAAGCAAAATCATTCAGGCTGACATTGCTAAACATTGGTCTTCTTGGCTAGTGAGGCGCAGTAGCAATCACATTGTAAAACAATAACTGCAGCTCAGTATTGCCAGTAGGTGGCAGCAAACCCTCGACTATCGCATTTACAGGAGTCTGCACCACAATTCTTTTTCCATGTAAATACAGTAGGCTACAAGTGAACATTGGCAATCACAGCACGTACTCAAAGACTGTATAAACATATGTCACATTTTGAGATTACAAAAATGATACAAAAAATAAAGTAGAATATATAAACAGCAACATTGTTGTGGCCAATCAAAGATGCACCAGTTTGGTTAGAGACACATTGAATCTACTGAGACGGTGTTATGATTGATATCAAGCTCATTCTTGTGTTAAACAAAAGGACCACACATCTATTTCATCCTGAGGTTATTTGTGGCGTGACCCAGTTTAATCATAAAGATTAGAACTGTAGCGCAAGGACAATAAGACGGCTTGTTGTATCACTGTGTCAGTATGCTTTTACTAGAAATCCTTCAGGAACAGCTGTGTTGAGTGAATTATTTATCTCTTACCCAGACAGCACACTTCAGATGAAAGCGTTGCAGCACTGCTGCAGTATAAATATCCCCTCTTCAGAGAACCGTGCTCAGTAGACCTACTTAGTTTTACTTGTGTGCCTTTTTCATAATTTCTTGCAAGAATCTATGGTCCACCCCAGATGCAGCTGACACCTCTAGATCCTAGAACTAATCCACACCCGACACGTTCCACACCTGATACGTTCCACACCTGTGAAGGAACATGACCAGGTGAGATCTCAGAAGATCCAGATGCGACATTTTAAAGTTGTATTTTTGGGCTTTTTATACCATTTATAGAACAGTGGCGAGTGGACATCAAGAAATGAGTGGGAGAGAAAGATGGGGGGTGGGATTGGGAAATGACCTCAGGTCACGCTTGAACCTTGGCCCCCATTGGTAGTGAGTATGCATGTGGCCCCCATTGGTAGTGAGTATGCATGTGGCCCCCATTGGTAGTGAGTATGCATGTGGTTGATGGTTCCCATGGGTAGTGAGTATGCATGTGGTATGGGACACTGGTTACCATGGGTATTGAGTAGCCTATGCATGTGGTCCCCATGGGTATTGAGCATGCATGTAGTTTGAGACACTGATGCTACTGCTGTGCTGACCCAACATCTTGAGGCCTCTATCTACCGCTTCCCTGAGCCTGGCTCCTCTACTGCTCCTCTAGCCTGGCTTGTCTACCGCTCCTCTAGCCTGGCTCCTCTACTGCTCCTCTGAGCCTGGCTTGTCTACCGCTCCTCTAGCCTGGCTTGTCTACCGCTCCTCTAGCCTGGCTCCTCTACCGCTCCTCTAGCCTGGCTCCTCTACTGCTCCTCTAGCCTGGCTTGTCTACTGCTCCTCTGAGCCTGGCTCCTCTACTGCTCCTCTAGCCTGGCTTGCTTGTTTGTCTGCTCTGTTGTGGCCGCAGAGTGGCGTTGATGGAAAGCAGGCGCTCTGAGTGCGTTGATAAGAGTGAATATCACAGTGGTACGGCAGCCTCAGCGCAGCTGTGCTGAATTCACCAAGATGAGTGTACTCGTCCGCATCTCAAGATGAGTGTACTCGTCCGCATCTCAAGATGAGTGTACTCGTCCGTATCTCAGTGCCCAGGCGCCACTGGTCTTGCTTTACTGCCCAGACACCACCATAAGGATCTATTCCTCATGAAAACCATGGTAGACTGCATTTAAAGATGCAGTCTGCAATTCTTGTGAAAGCTTGTCGATAGTTCAACAGCCAATCAAATGATATTCCTCTCTTCCATGCTACGTATGAATGCCATGTACAAACAACTCAGAAGTAATTAATTGAATTTCACAACAAAAGCATCTTGTATTCTTGGGACTGTGCCTTTAAATTTTGATGAAATGTGCTGTTTAAGCATCTGGATGTTTAACATCTTTCCCACAGCATTGATTGGGATAAATATGTAATGCACATATTTCATTGGATGACTATTATCTTCATGCTCATAACCAACTTGGTAACTTTTGTGTTACTATGTGTTACTGGTCATAGATCTGATCCGACTTCCTAAGGGCATGAGGATATCACTAGATGTTTCTTTTGTAATTCTCACTGGTTCTACTGAGAGTTTGCAAATTAAATAGGTTAAATAAACAGCCTATGTGAGAACACATTTTGTACCATACCTCTGTCCACCTAGCCCCAACTGGATTGTGAGTGCACACCACAACTTTTTGAAAATGTTTCCACACAACGTTGAAAATTTGTAGTCAAACTATAGGCCTACCTGCAGTTGGCAATGTGATGTGTAAGCTATTCAAAATTTGTGATATGAAACAAATATGCAAGCTGGTAAGTGAGATGCAGTTCATTATTTCGTAAATTCTGCATGTTGCTGTGATAACCTATTTAAATGAATAGTTCAACTTTTCTATTTTAGACAGAACATAATGAAATGAAACAATCTAGTTGTGGAACTTTAGGCCATTCCTTTTTATTAAATAGGTCGATACTAATGTTAATGTTCATGAACTAACTGGACTGGTTTGGCTGTGTCAAAGCCCCACCTATCAAAAATGTCAGCAGTCTGCTCTCACGCCCAGGTAGAGGCCTCTCGCATGCGTAGGATTGCGCACATCGCCGTCAACCAGGCAACGTAGACAACGCAGAGCCTGAATCAGCTGTCAGACGGTGTCGGCGTACGGGCGCTGCACCAACTCTTGCCCGCACCCAGGGACTCGCCGATACGGGGATACAAGGGCACGAAATCAGACGTTTCATCTTGAAACTTGGAAATACTATGAATTAGCACAAATCTATAGCTACACAATCGGTTACCGCTTCAAATCAGCTACCTCTCGGAGTTAGTGGACAAATCAACACCTCTCAGCTAACGTTGGACCGTGTAGCTCTCTCCGTCAGATGTTATTGTTCTTGTTTATAAACTCTTCGACGCAGACGGACTACCAAGGTTGTGTCCTGATAAAGCACAAATGACTGCATGTGACTGAGATAAACAAAGCTATTGTTTTTTTGGCTAGCTAGGCTGATGTCAAGCGACGCTACCTGTATCTTAAGGTATTTTACATGTGTATCAATTCTGCCGGAGGACGCTTTTGGTGTTTTCTGCTTATATTCATTTAGAAATACAGGAGTAGTAACATTTTTGTCGTCCTGAGGTGGTCCGACTTGTACCTCTAACCTGGCCTGAGTTAGAGACCCCGGGCTCGATTTGCCATACTGACTTGTGGGAACAAGCTTTGCTGTCGTCTCTGCTTGGTTTTTCTAGTCATTGACAGCCTGCATTGCTGAAGCGGTGTTGTCGCAGAACCAGAGCCCTCCTCTGTCTTCTCATTTTATGTCGGAGAAAAGGGGTTTCTCAGGAAACCCGTTGATTGATTTTAAGTTAGTTTTATGCCGATTATCCCTTCGTGAATTAACCACAGAGGAGTGTAAAACTTGGGAACTAAACCTGAATTGCAAAGTTTGTGGAGTTAGTTTAAACTTACTAGCTACCTAGCTTGCAAGCCATGACTTTTTCCACTGACGGTTGAAAACTTTAGCCAGACTGCTAGCAACAGCTAGCAAAGAAAAAGCGACACGTAACCTGGGAACTCCAATGAGCCATTCAACATTTTAACTTCTGGAAGAAAACCTGTTTCGCTTAAACGAACCGGACAGTAATGATCGATGTGTATTAAAATTTGACCGGATTTCTGAGACCAGTCCCCTCTTGAGAAACTTTGAAAATGTCAACGCGGACGCCATTGTTACCAGTCAATGACTACTCGGCCAGTCAGCAGGTAAGTTTTCTTGCTTGCTAATAAGACTAGCTACGTGAATTAGCTAACGTTAAAACAGAATTTTACATTTTGCTCACAAAAAGTTAATGACTAATGCCGTACAGAATTGAAGCTTGAAGCCAGTTTTGATCCAAGTGCTCCAGAACATGTCTGCTTTCTCAGCTATATATTGATAATTGTTACCCAATGTCTACTTGTTTGTTATTAGTCAGCCAAGCAAAAACGATAACGTTAACGTTAGTCTTCTGTTTCAGCCAGTTTTGGGTCTGTTTTCTCACAGGCTACGATGCTCCATTAAGTTGTTATTGTTGGTAACGTACCTAGTTGTATTTGTGACACAAAGTTTACGTTCACTAAGTTGGGAGTCAGGTATTTAATGTGAAAGATGTTAGTCAGTAACCTAGATTAGTATTCTGGGTTAAATAGTAACGTTACAACAAAGTTGATGTATTTAGGTTAGCTTTATCTGCTACCTATCTTCCGCAGAATAGATGTTGTGGTGTAACATAACGTTAAATCAGCAACATCACCCTTAGCTTCATAAGATAAGTAAGTGATCAGCTGACGTTCCAAACAGTCGAAAGATAATGTTCACTAACTCTTTTGACCGAATGCAGAGCCGTAGTCTAGATAAATAGCATCAAGTTAGCAGTGGCCAAAGATGTTCTTCTCAATGCAAGAGACCAGATTTGGTTGTATGCATGCATTCTGTGATTGTTTAATTGGTGATATCTAAATTAGGCTAGCTGACGTTAGTTTGTTTCTGTCTTCTGTCTGATGTGTCATTCACAGGAGGGGATTTGTAATTTTGAAGAAGTGTTTCTTGATAAGTATCATGACTAAAGTCTAGGGATATAAAGTTACGTATTCAAGATTGGCTTGCTCTTGAGTGTCAACAAAGATTCATTAACAGTACGATTCACAAACGTCAATAAAAGTATCGCACACTATCGCCACTAACCGATACTTAGGCTAAATACTATTCTGCTTGTTTGTGGGACCAACCGTGTTGGTCATGGGGTTCGACCTATTTTATAAGCCTACAGTCTATGGGTTCGACCCGTCTTGGTTGAACTACCAGAGACACATTAGGCTTGGCTCTGACGGCCCCGTTTGAGAAGTTTCAAACTTAGTAGACTAACTAGATATCCCCTGGGGTACAGTTAGAGATATTTTCTGTTTGCTCTGAAGAGTCGTCCGCCCGCAAATGAAGTGGTTGTGTCGGAAAACCTTTAATTACACAGCCAACAAATAGCCTCTTGAAACCGGGACTTGCCTTGCTCGGTTTCCGAGGGCGTTGGCAGTAATGACCGGGAGTCTAGTCATGCTTTGTGGAACGTTATTGTTTGCCACCTGTTACACGATGTTCTCTGACTTAGCCTACTCCGACTTGATTATTGACTAAGAGTGTGAGAGGTCCCAAGCCAGTTTATCAGTGGGCAGCTTAGCCCAACCCAGATGTTGTGAAATTCTTTGGAAAATGTATGGAAAACTGGTTTGAATTGCTGGCTCCTCGGAGATGAAGCACTTCAGATAACGTAGTGAGTTGCCTTAATCCATTCGGAGTCCAACAAAAGCCCAAGGAATTGACAGTTATCATTGTCCTTTTCATGGTTTCATAACTACGCCTATGCATTGACATAGAAGTACATTTTTTATGACCGCATACACATTGGAAAAGATAAATGCATACTGATGATAGTCACCTTACATAAACACACACACAAACAATACACACAAATTCAGTATAATGAACATTGAAATGAAAGTAAATGTCTGTGTCCAGCACTGCATTGCATTGCAGTCACATTGTTTTGTTATTGTTGGGGTTTGAAGCTGGCTGTAAACAGCTACAAGAGTATGGCCTTGTCTCGGCTTGGCCTGACAGTGGGGTTTGTGCGGCTCTTGACTCATCAGAGACAGGAAGTAGAATTAACGATGCCAAATTAGGGCTAGACCGAACAAATGAACACTTAACCTAATTTGCGTTTGGACTGCTTCCTGTAGGCCGGGATTATGTTACCGGTCAAGCAACCCAGATCAGCTGGGCTGCCTGTGCCATTGGCAGACTAATCTCTGCAGGCAATCCCGTTTGATATATCTTTAATTTCCCACGCTGCATCTGAGAGGCTTTGGTGTGGTTGTGACCCAGACAGGTTGGGTTGGGTTGGGTTGGGTTAGGTGCGATGGTGACCCAGACAGGTTGTGTTGGGTTGGGTTGGGTTAGGTGCGATGGTGACCCAGACAGGTTGTGTTGTGTTGTGTTGGGTTAGGTGCGATGGTGACCCAGACAGGTTGTGTTGGGTTGGGTTGGGTTGGGTTAGGTGCGATGGTGACCCAGACAGGTTGTGTTGGGTTGGGTTGGGTTGTAGGTGCTGTAGAGAGTTGAGAACTGGGCCTGGTGGCTGTCTGTTCTGTATCCCCTATGCTGCGTACAGAAGGTGCTATTGGAGAGGCGGCAGAACAACGTTTGTGTGTTCCATGCCCATCCCTGTCTGTTCTCTTGTCCTCTCTCTCTGGTTCTCCATGTCCCTTTCTGTCTCTCTGTGGTCTCTGGTTCTCCATGTCCCTTTCTGTCTCTCTGTGGGTCTCTGGTTCTCCATGTCCCTTTCTTTCTCTCTGTGGTCTCTGGTTCTCCATGTCCCTTTCTGTCTCTCTGTGGTCTCTGGTTCTCCATGTCCCTTTCTGTCTCTCTGTGGTCTCTGGTTCTCCATGTCCCTTTCTGTCTCTCTGTGGGTCTCTGTCAAGCCTGCTCCCTCCTCCCGTTCTCTCTGTTTTTGCCCAGTAGTCCCCCCCCCCCCCCCCCCCCCCCCCCGCCCAGACCAGCCTTTCCAGTCTAGCTGGGTGTATAGGCTTGGCCTTTACGAGCAGCCTGAGAGTGTTGCTCCATTTTACAGTTACAGGATTAAAGTTTATGCTTGACTGTGTGTGTGTGTGTGTGTGTGTGTGTGTGGATGGATGCATGCAGCTTCTTTGAGTGTGTTAGTTTCTTCTTGACTGGTTTATGTAACTCATTGTCCCCCAGACAGTCCACACTGAGCCTCTGCTTTTCTTTTCCCTCTCTCTGTTTGTTCTCTTGCCTTCACTGTGTCTTACTTTCTGTCTGTCTCTGTCTCTCTCTCTCTCTCTTTCCTTCCCTCCCTCTCCTCTCTCTCTCCCCTTCCCTCTCTTCTCACTCTCCCCTTCCCTCTCCTCTCTCTCTCTCTCTCTATTTCCCTCACTCCCTTCCTCCCTCCCTCACTAAACTTTTATCTCCCTCTAACTCTGTCCTCTCTCCCTCCCTCTCTTCTCTCACTCTCTTCCCTCCCTTTCTTCTCTCTCTCTTTCCTTCCCTCCCTCTCCTCTCTCTCTCTCTCTTTCCTCTCACTTCTTTCTCTCTCCCTCCCTCTCTTCTCTCTCTCTCTCTCTCTCTCTCTCTTTCCTCTCACTTCTTTCTCCCTCTCTCCTTCTCTCTCCCTTTGCTCTGCCGTGACCCCAGCCACACACTGGCCTGCTCTGCTCATGGATATTAATAGCCTGCAGAGGCGGAGTGCTGGTCAGTTAAGGAGTGTGTGTGTGTGTGTGTGAGTGCAGGCCCCTTCTTGCCTGTGCTCAGCTGTATGTGAAGTGCTGCTTTAGTGTGTGTGTGTTTGTGTGCAGACCCTCTCTTGCCTGTGCTCAGCTGTATGTGAAGTACTGCTTTGGTGTGTGTGTGTGTGTGTGTTGACTGTGTTCTCTCTGACAGTGTGTGCTTCATTCCCACTGCCTGCCGCCTCTTCTCACTTTAGATCTGACATTTCTTACTCTGAAAAACCTGTCAGAAGTGGTCAAATAGATAGCCAACAAACTTATGTGTGTGTGAGAGTGTGTGTGTGAGAGTGTGTTTTTGTGAGTGTGGAGTCTGTGCATGCGTTCAGATAGCTGTGTGATTAAATGTAAATGTTCAGTTTCAAAGATTTCAAAATCAGGCCAACTCCCTCGTGGTTGTTGCTGTGATGTTTTGATGTTTTCGTTCGTGTGTGCTGTGTGTATCTGTCATCAGCTTGCCATCTATTTTCCTCCTTGTCTGTGTCTGTGTCTGTGTGTCTGTGTGTGTGTGTGTGTGTGTGTGTGTGTGTGTGTGTGTGTGTGTGTGTGTGTGTGTGTCTGTGTGTGTGTGTGTGTGTGTGTGTGTCCCTTCCTGCTGCTCCTTTCATCTCGAGTGCTGGCTGTGTGGCGTGTTGATGACAGTGCTTGATGAGCTGAAGAAAGGCAGCTCTCTCTGTTCGACTTCAGCTCGACCCGACCCAGCCTGTCAGTCTGCCCTCCAGAAAAGGACTTGCTGTGTGCTCTGCTGTGCAGTATTGCTGTGCTGTGCTGTGCTGTGCTGTGCTGTGCTGTGCAATATTGCTGTGCTGTGCTGTGTGCTCTGTTGTGCAGTATTGCTGTGCTGTGCTGTGCAGTATTGCTGTGCTGTGCTGTGCAGTATTGCTGTGCTGTGCTGTGTTGTGCAGTATTGCTGTGCTGTGCTGTGCTGTGCTGTGCAGTATTGCTGTGCTGTGCTGTGCTGTGCTGTGCTGTGCTGTGCTGTGCTGTGCTGTGCTGTGCTGTGCTGTGCTGTGCTGTGCTGTGCTGTGCTTCTATCAAAAAACTCCAATTGGACATGCCTGGAAATGTGTCCTTGTCCTGTAGAGGAGTAGCCGTTGTGTAAGAGGTAGATTAATAATAATGAAAACAACAGCCTGCACTCTCCTGGCTGCTCACAGCCTGCACTCTCCTGGCTGCTTCATAACAGCAGCTCACAGCAGACGGGAGTGTTTCTCTGATGTCTGATGTGATGAACGCTCTCAGTGGGGAAGTCAAATGAGGACAGGAGGGAGGGAAGGAAAGATGGACACTTAAGAAAGAGAGGAAGAAGAGAAGGAACACTTAAGAAAGAGAGGATCAGAAGAAGAGCCGAGAGGAGGGGAGAGGGCTCAGCTGGTAGCTCTATGTGGAAGCTGAAAATAGCAGCAGTGTGATATTAATACTCCGATAAACGAGAAGCTGGCTCACACTCCTTCTTTATATACCAGCTTCTCATCTGTCCATCCATCTCTCTGTTTACCTTCATCTGTGTACTTTAATCACCCACTCTCTCTCTCTCTCTCCCATTCTCTCATCCCCCTCTCTCTTTCTCTCCCATTCTGATTCATCATTTTTCCTGAGGACATTTCTTTCTCTTTTCCATTTTCTCATCTGTCGCTTATCCCTCTCACTTACGTAGATACAACTCTGTTTTTTGACTTGTCGTTGTGTTTGGGACTTCGGGCCACTGTTGTTTTGTGCTAGTCTCAGTGGTGAGCTCCTCCTGGTGGAGTCAGTCGTCAGTATTTGACACAGTTGGTGCTTAGGATTCACAGCCATATGAATGATCAGTTCAACAGATCAATTCCCAACTGCCATGTTGAACACTTGAGGCACTACCATGTTGAGCCCTTGAGCACTTGAGGCACTGCCATGTTGAGCCCTTGAGCACTTGAGGCACTGCCATGTTGAGCACTTGAGGCACTGCCATGTTGAGCACTTGAGGCACTGCCATGTTGAGCCCTTGAGTGAGACACTGCCATGTTGAGCCCTTGAGCACTTGAGGCACTGCCATGTTGAGCCCTTGAGTGAGACACTGCCATGTTGAGCCCTTGAGCACTGGCCCCTGCAGTTGGTATCTATAAGTCGCTTTGGATAAAACTGTTGGCTAAATGCATAAATAAGCACATTAAATACAGATTACTTATGATTAGTGATTACTACTAGGCTATAACTAGTTCTTCATTCTTTTATTACACATATATTCACAAATATTATAAACAATTATTTGGTAATTGGTTGCTGGCGCCACTGGTTTTCACCGTAGCACGTCATAGGTCATTACCATAAAGTTAACCATACCTAAGCACGTCATAGGTCATTACCATAGAGTTAACCATACCGAAGCACGTCATAGGTCATTACCATAAAGTTAACCATACCGAAGCACGTCATAGGTCATTACCAGAAAGTTAACCATACCGTAGCACGTCATAGGTCATTACCATAGAGTTAACCATACCGAAGCACGTCATAGGTCATTACCATAGAGTTAACCATACCGAAGCACGTCATAGGTCATTACCATAGAGTTAACCATACCGAAGCACGTCATAGGTCATTACCATAGAGTTAACCATACCGTAGCATGTCATAGGTCATTACCTTAAAGCAGTGTTTCTTAAACTTTTTCAGACGAAGGACCACTAACCAATAAAAAAGAAACGCACGGACCACGGATCTTACATAGACAGTGTTGCAGAGCTGTTTGGATTTACATACAAGTTGGTTCAATATTGCAAGCAACTCATCTTATATTTTACCACATCTGCTCGCGGACCACTTGGGATAGCTTGCGGACCACTAGTGGTCCCCGGACCACACTTTGAGAAACACTGCCTTAAAGTTAATCGTACCGTAGCACGTCATAGGTCATTACCTTAAAGTTAACCATACCTCAACTTTCTTTTGATGCTGTCATCTCACTGCCCAAAATGTGCCACTGAAGGACGCTGGCTCTCATAGACAATGAGTAGGCTAACCCCTGTCCTGCGCTCAGTGTGTAACGAGCAGGCTAACCCCTGTCCTGCGCTCAGTGTGGAGTGAGAAGGCTAACCCCTGTCCTGCGCTCAGTGTGTAACGAGCAGGCTAACCCCTGTCCTGCGCTCAGTGTGTAATGAGTAGGCTAACCCCTGTCCTGCGCTCAGTGTGTAACGAGCAGGCTAACCCCTGTCCTGCGCTCAGTGTGTAACGAGCAGGCTAACCCCTGTCCTGCGCTCAGTGTGTAACGAGCAGGCTAACCCCTGTCCTGCGCTCAGTGTGGAGTGAGAAGGCTAACCCCTGTCCTGCGCTCAGTGTGGAGTGAGAAGGCTAACCCCTGTCCTGCGCTCAGTGTGGAGTGAGAAGGCTAACCCCTGTCCTGCGCTCAGTGTGTAACGAGCAGGCTAACCCCTGTCCTGCGCTCAGTGTGTAATGAGTAGGCTAACCCCTGTCCTGCGCTCAGTGTGGAGTGAGAAGGCTAACCCCTGTCCTGCGCTCAGTGTGTAACGAGCAGGCTAACCCCTGTCCTGCGCTCAGTGTGGAGTGAGAAGGCTAACCCCTGTCCTGCGCTCAGTGTGGAGTGAGAAGGCTAACCCCTGTCCTGCGCTCAGTGTGGAGTACGGTTATTGTCACGCTCGGTTGTCACTGTAATGCAAAGTGCTGGATTTATAACTCAAGACAAAACATGAGGATTGTTGCAAAATGGAAAGCAACAAAAGAATCAATATATTTTGATCAGGTTGTTTTCATAGTGGTTGGAGGTCATAATTAACAATTAATCGATTCATTTGATTAATTGCACAGCCTTAGCCTGTATGTTTGAATGTTAATTTGGCCATAAATCAATCAATATTATTAATGTGTCTTGACTTGAACAGGCAACTAGAATTTCAGGACCGGTAGCTTGTTCTCCAGTGCAGTTCTTGTGCACCTCCTGCAAATCAGATTTCATGTGTAGAATGCGGTTGTCACTCGGTTCCTTATCTGAACTCTGTGTGAACCCTAATGGATGAAGCACTTGGATCCGGACTGACAGGAGAGCTTGAGCTAGCTGCAGTATGAGCGGACAGGATTTGGGCTGTGAGAACCAAACTGCCCAGAGATGGGGGAAGAACAAGTAGTAGTTCCCCGCATCTGTTTGTCTTGTTAACAAACTGTGATTCTCTGACATTACTGTGAGTTTTTTTTTGTGTGTGTGTGTGTCTCTTTCATGTCCTGTTATCCCATATGGGGTGTTTGTAGAAGTGATGGGACAGATACAAGGGATACAAGGAAGTTTATTGTCACATGCATATAGTTACTGGAAGTAAGAAATGCAGTGAAATTATGTCTGGTGTCAGCCTATTTGTGCAAAGTGGGGGGGGGGTAAAAAGTGCAGTAGAAGAGGGGTTTAGTAGATTAAGTGGCAAGGGCTGCATAAGAAAGGTGGGGGGAGGATTGGGTTTGGGGGGGGGGGGGGGGGCACCAACAAGGAGCACCCAAGAGCAACAGGGGCAAGGAAAAACTCCCTTACCAAGGAAGAAACCTTGGCAGATCCACGGCTCAAGGGGCTAACCCAACTGCCAGGGGTCTTGGTGTGTGTGTTGGGGGGATGACAGGGGAGATGGGATAGTGTGCTGTGTATGTGGGGAGAGGCCAGTGTGCGATATGTGTGTTGGAGAAGCTTCCTCATGAAATAATGTGCTGTGTATGTAGGGGAGGGGGGGGGGGGCAGTGTACTGCAAGTATGGTGAAGGGACTTACTATTGCAAGCAGAGTACTGTATGTATGATGTATGTGAGTGATGAAAATGTGTGTGTGGGCGGGAGGGGAGTGTAGCAGTGACTGTGTGTGTGTGTGTGGGTGGGTAGGTGGGGGCAGTGTGCTGTAAGTATGTAGAGGATGTGTGTTGGAGAAGATCCTGAAGACAATGTGCTGTGTATGTAGGGAGGGGGGGGGAGCAGTGTGCAGCAAGTAGAGGAGGGCTTACTGTAGCAAGCAGTGTGCTGTATGTATGTGAGGTGATGACAGTGATGATGTAAGTGTGTGTGTTTTTTGTGTGTGTGTTGGGGATGGGGGTGGGGGGTGGGGGGTGGTGGGGGGCAGAAAGGCTAGGCAATCAAGGACATGGGTAGATGGAGGAGAAATCAAAAATAATAAATAAAAAGTTCTATGGATATGTGCAAAAGTTGGAGAAAAAGAGGGTGACCGGAAAGACCAGAGTGGCTTTGCTGTGTGTGTGTGTGTACAGTGTGTGTACAGTGTGTGTGTGTGTGTGTGTACAGTGTGTGTGTGTGTGTACAGTGTGGTGTGTGGGGGGGGGTGGTCAGGAAATGGCTTGTATCAGCCAGTCCACTTCCCAACACTCAGAGAGAGAGAGAGAGAGAGAGAGAGAGAGAAAGAGAAAGAGAAAGAAGAAGGAAGTAAGGAAGGAAGTCCAGCTCTTCCTGACCGCTCACTGTATTTAGTCTCCCTTTAGTGTGCACCAGTAGCCTCAATGTGGACTGCTGAGGTGGAGGCCCAATGATCTGGTGCTGCTGAGGTGGAGGCCCAATGATCTGGTGCTGCTGAGGTGGAGGCCCAGTGATCTGGTGCTGCTGAGATGGAGGTGCTGCTGAGGTGGAGGTGTAGTGATCTGGTGCTGCTGAGGTAGAGGTGTAGTGATCTGGTGCTGCTGAGGTGTAGTGATCTGGTGCTGCTGAGTTGGAGGTGTAGTGATCTGGTGCTGCTGAGGTGTAGTGATCTGGTGCTGCTGAGTTGGAGGTGTAGTGATCTGGTGCTGCTGAGGTGGAGGCCCAGTGATCTGGAGCTGCTGAGGTGGAGGTGTAGGGATCTGGTGCTGCTGAGGTGGAGGTGTAGTGATCTGGTGCCTGCTGAGGTGGAGGCCCAGTGATCTGGTGCTGCTGAGGTGGAGATGTAGTGATCTGGTGCTGCTGAGTAGGGCTTTGACTTTTGCCCAAAAATCATATTCAAAGTTTGTTTGTTTATTAATATTAAGATTCGAATATATTCAAAAATGTATTAATAATATTTTAACCATTAAATGTCTTCAGTAAGACCGATATTATCCATAAATAAATAGGCTAAATATATCTTGCATTGTAGTGTGTCAAACTCTACCAGAGTAGGCGATAGAAGTAGGCCTACCTCAACACAGACTCTCCTTGACCTTGCCCCGTGCACTCTCTCTCCCTCTCAACAGGCGCATCCCTCCTCAGCATGCACATGTAATCCAAACATTAATCGTGCAAGACGACTGGCTAAATTGCTATTAAATCCGGTTAGCATCATTAGCACGCTGCACAAATTTGTTCAAAACTGTTGCATTCAAATTGACTGCTAAGTTCTAATCATCTCAATCCCGATGCAAATTGAAAAGTATTTTTCAAGACTCAAACGGGCCTGTCTCAAGGAGAAAAAGTATTCATTTGAAACTGAACAATCTAACCAGTAGACTATGATAAACTAGCAAATTAAGCTAACGTTACTTTGTTTACAATATGTCCAGGCTTCAACCAGTTCTGCTCTTCATTCAGACTTATCTGCACATTTATTTATTTGAGTGTTTTTCATGATTGTGTTGCCATTTCTTTCCCCTGTTCTATAGTGTCTAGTGTCTATTATGTCTATGTGGGAGCTCACTAAGCGCAAACCAGCCAGGGTGCTATAGTCACCTACAGGAGCCCAGATGACCAATAATAGGGACATTCTAAAACGCTTAACATTAGCCTTGCTAATGAGCTTGCGATTTTACTTCACCAGGCTTGAAAAAACCTCGGAATCTGAATGGAAAACAACGTTTACAACCAAATACATTCACAAAAAAATATTTTCATAGGCTACAGGTTTGAATATTAAGAGATCATAACATTCGTTTGAATATCTTTAATTTTTAAAATAATCGAATTATATTCGAATAACGAAGTTCGGAGTCAAAGCCCTACTGCTGAGGTGAAGGTGTAGTGATCTGGTGCTGCTGAGGTGAAGGTGTAGTGATCTGGTGCTGCTGAGGTGGAGGTGTAGTGATCTGGTGCTGCTGAGGTGGAGGTGTAGTGATCTGGTGCTGCTGAGGTGGAGGTGCTGCTGAGGTGGAGGCCCAGTGATCTGGTTCTGCTGAGGTGGAGGTGTAGTGATCTGGTGCTGCTGAGGTGGAGGTGTAGTGATCTGGTGCTCTCTCCTGTACTGGTGTCACAACAGTCCGCTCTAGTGCTGCAGACGACAGAATATTAGGATGGCCACAGATTATTAATCATTAATCAATGATGTTAATCTGCACCTTAAAGGTACACTCTGGGATTCTGTTCCAATACACTCTTTGCCAAAATCAACAAATTGAGCTCACAGTCTTGAGTGGTCCACGGTGTTGATGTGAAATATCAGCACCTTACACCAGAATAGTGGTCAGCACCTTTAAAGGACGCACGCACGCACGCACGCACAGAATGCGCGCACGCACGCACGCAGGCACACACACATGCACGCACGCACGCACGCACGCACGCAGGCACACACACATGCACGCACGCACGCACGCACGCACGCACATGCACGCACGCACGCAAAACCTCGAGCAAGCATGTTTTTTACCCAGGCACACACACATGCACGCACGCACGCACGCAGGCACACACACATGCACGCACGCACGCACGCACGCGCGCGCACGCACGCACGCACGCACGCACGTACGCAAAACCTCGAGCAAGCATGTTTTTACCCAGGCACACACACAGAGAGCGCATGTAGTCTAGTCTACATAGAAACTCACTCAACTTAGACATACATAAACCCTCTCCAATGCCTGTACACACACACTTTCTCTCTCTCTCTCTCTCTCTCTCTCTCTCTCTATTCATCTCTCTTTTCTCTCTCTCCACACACACACACAACACCTTGAGGCTGTTGGCTTTTGATTGTTCTGAAGGCACTGCAGGAATTCGTCACTTTAAATCTGTGTTTCGCTAAAGGTCACGGGCAAGACATAGCAACGCCGCTATGTACCAGCACAGAGCAGCTAAGCACCCACACCCAAACCATGTACACACACACGCACACACACGCACAAACCATGTACACGCAGGTGTGCACACACACACACACGCACACGTACACACACACACAAACCATGTACACGCAGGTGTACACACACATGCACGCACACACAAACACACACAAACACAAACACAAGCAAGCACACACCTGCACGCACACACATACACACCACATAGTATCACATACAGTCTTTTAAGTATTACCTTCAGACACACTCATTCATCAAAACTGGTGAAAAAATTTTGTGTGGTTTTTGTTTTGTGTTAAGTCGGTTTTTATTGACTATAGAGGAGATTTTGCAAGAGACGTTGAGCATTTGTTCAACCAGTTGGTGGCCAGAATGTGTGTGTGTGTGTGTGTGTGCCAGAATCTACTGTAGTCTGTAGTAGACTAACAACGTGTGTGTGTGTGTGTGTGTGTGTGGACCAGAATCTGAATACTGTAGTCTGTAGACTAAGAAGCAGCCTGCAGGAGCGGGGCATGTTTCAGCAGTGGCCTAGGCTTAGCTCAGATTTGAACACACACATACACACACGCACACACGCACACACGCACACACACACACACACACACACACACACACACACACACACACACACACACACACACACACATTCACACACATTCAACTTCTCCCTCTTTCACACACACACACACACACACACACACACACACACATATATTCAACTTCTCTCTTTCACACACACACGTACACACACACACACACACACACATATATTCAACTTCTCTCTCTTTCACACACACACACACTCACACACACACACACACACACACACACACATAGTGCTGATAGCTTGGACTGTAAAGCCACAGGACAGGAAGAGGTTATGGGGGCAGAAGCCCCCCCCTCCCCCACCCCCCCCACACACACACGCACTGACATGCCATAACCTTCATGTTGCACACAACGCCAGGGGCGCCACAGGAAGATTAGCGGAAATTTAGCAGTTAAACAAACCGAAAAAAGACAGACTGAGAGAATGAGGAAAGGAGGGAGGGAGGGAGAGAGAGAGAGAGAGAGAGAGAGAGAGAGAGAGAGTAGGAGGAGGAGAGGGGGGAGAGAGAGAGAGAGAGAGAGAGAGAGAGAGAGAGGAGGAAGGGAGGAAGGGAGGAGGAGAGGAGAGAGGAGGGAGGGAGAGAGAGAGAGAGAGAGAGAGAGAGAGAGAGAGAGAGAGGAGAGGAGGGAGGAGGGAGGAGGAGGGAGAGGAGGAGAGAGGTAGGAGCAAAATGAAGTCATGTTCTGTATAATCCAGGAAAGACATGTCTGGGT
>NC_055961.1:2542947-2553812 GCF_018492685.1 Alosa sapidissima
TTCAGGGCAGATTAAGCAGCATTGAGGGCTTATGAGTGCTGCCATACTGCCGCTGATCTCCACACACACCACATGCCCCCAAACCAGGCAGCACTGAGGGCTTATGAGTGCTGCCATACTGCTGCTGATCTCCACACACACCACATGCCCCCAAACCAGGCAGCACTGAGGGCTTATGAATGCTGCCATACTGCCGCTGATCTCCACATACTCTGCAGGGCACTGGGTCAGCCAGCGGCGCACACACACCACACGCCCCCAAACCACACGGCCTTACACACACACACCACACGCCCCCAAACCACACGGCCTTACACACACGCCCCTACACACACACGCCCCACATGGCCTTACACACATGTCCCACACGGCCTTACACACACGCACCACACGACCTTACACACACGCACCACACTGTCTCTGTTATGGAGGTTCAGCGTAGTTTTGGAGTGTGTCTGTGAACAGCATTCAGGTTTGCTCTCCTTCCTCTCTGTGTGTGTGTGTGTGTGTGTGTGCGTGTGCGTGTGCGTGTGTGTGTGTGTGCGTGCGTGCGTGCGTGCGTGCGTGTGCGTGTGTGTGTGTGTGCGTGTTGTAGTGAAGTTATTTGAGGTGATTGAGACGGAGAAGACGCTGTACCTGATCATGGAGTACGCCAGTGGAGGTGAGTGGTGCATCTTCGTCATCCTCATCTTCATCATCTTCATCTATCTCTTACCGCCACTTTCATCAGATCTGCCCACAGAGCCTACACAAGCGCTTGACCTTTGACCTATGACCTTGGGAGTAGCATGAGTCCTTCCCATAATGTTTTGCTATACTGTTATGCCCAATAGACACAATTATAGACTCAGCTCAGTCGGGCCTGAATCGGGGTGAATCCCCATCTAATTCGGTGTGCAGTTTGGTCAGACTCACAAGGCCTGAGTACGAGAAGACATAACTATCAACGTTCCAGCTCAGGTCCGATTGGACTGGATTTCTGGCATCTGAGACATGTTATTGGTCTGTCTAGCATTGGGGGCATTAGGATAAAAACAGTCAAAAGTGTAAAATGTGCTGAATTAAAAGTAAGTGTGCTAGTCATTTTCCCCCGCAATCATTATTTTGGATTGGTCACTGTGTTGCCCAGACAACCAGTGTGGGTACATCAATGGTGACCAATTGAGATGTGTAGTGAGTTCCCATATCGTATGTGACGTATCGTATGTGACTGATCGTATCGTATGTAACAACAAAACAGCTTCAGACTCCACTCTGAGTTGT
This sequence comes from Alosa sapidissima, assembly GCF_018492685.1. Lineage (NCBI taxonomy): Eukaryota > Metazoa > Chordata > Actinopteri > Clupeiformes > Clupeidae > Alosa > Alosa sapidissima. Next base: position 2,544,211 of record NC_055961.1, read on the forward strand.
CTATGAGTCTCCTGCAGTGGGTAACCATGGGGACACAGGTACACAATACCCCTGCTGGGCCCATCTCCCAGCTGCTGTTTCTATGGTTACAGAGTGCCGTTGCTAGGTGTAAGCACTTGTAGATGAACCTGTAACCCTCTCTTTCTTTGTTACTCTTTTTGTGTGTTCTTCTTTCTTGCTGTATCTAAAGTTACAAAGTGCGGTTTATTAGTGTTAAGTACTTGACTTGTTCTCTCATCTCTGTGCTGTCTTCTGACATCCTGTCTCCTCTGTGTAGGTGAAGTGTTTGATTACCTTGTTGCCCACGGAAGAATGAAAGAAAAAGAAGCTCGTGCCAAGTTCCGACAGGTGAGACCAAAACTGTGTGTGTGTGTTTGTGTGTGTGTGTCAAGCTTTGTTTTTTTTCACTGTTTGGATAGGAACTGATTTCCTGTTCTGAAACTGACAGCAGCCCTCTGAGAAGTAATGTCAGTCTCAGTCACTCTACCTAACCTGCCCTGCCCCAGAGAAGTGTGTGTGTGTGTGTGTGTGTGTGTGTGTGTGTGTGTGTGTGTGTGTGTGTGTGTGTGTGTGTGTGTGTGTGTGTGTGAGAGCATGGCCACAGCAGGTTCTGTAACCTGTGTGTGTGTTGTAGTCAGCCTTGACTAACGAGAACAGGAGCGCTGTTTGTTTGTGTCCTTTCTCCTTATTGTTGTTCTGCAGGAGAAACTGAGGCCACAGCCGTCTGCTCAACTTGTTTGGAGAATTCAATTAAGCGTTTCATCAGTTTAATGAGAGCCCGCTGTGAGAACTGTGTGTGTAGCGTGCGTGCGTGTGTGTGTGCCTGGGTGCGTGCGTGTGTGTTTGCGTGTGCGTGCGTGCGTGCATGTGTAGTGTGTTTGCGTGCGTGCGTGTGTAGCGTGCATGTGTGTGCCTGCGTGCATGTGTGCGTGCGTGCGTGCGTGCGTGCATGCTGGTTGAATAAGAGATTAATGCTGCAGCTGCTGCCTGCTCTGCTCTGTGCCCACAGATAGTGTCTGCTGTGCAGTACTGCCACCAGAAGTGCATCGTACACAGAGACCTGAAGGTAAGCAGCGCTCTGCTCAAGGATGTGTGTGGGTGGAGCAGTGTGTGTGGGTGATGCCACTGGTGTGCAGTCGTCCTTCTGTGTGTGAGTGTTTGTGTGAGAGAGTGTGTGTGAGAGAGTGTGTGTTAATGTGTGTGTGTGTGTGTGTGTGTGTGTGTGTGTGTGTGTGTTAATTTGTGTGTGTGTGAGTGTTAGTGTGTATGTGAGTGTTAGTGAGTGAGTGTGTGTTAATGTGGTGTGTGTGTGTGTTAATTTGTGTGTATGTGCGTGTGTGTTAATATGTGTGTGTGCGCGTGTGTGTTAATTTGTGTGTATGTGCATGCGCGTGTGTTAATATGTGTGTGTGCGCGCATGTGTGTTAATATGTGTGTGTGCGCGCGTGTGTATAAGTATATATACTTTTTTGATCCCGTGAGGGAAATTTGGTCTCTGCATTTAACCCAATCGGTGAATTAGTGAAACACAAACAGCACACAGTGAACACACAGTGAGGTGAAGCACACACTAATCCCGGCGCAGTGAGCTGCCTGCAACAACAGCGGCGCTCGGGGAGCAGTGAGGGGTTAGGTGCTTTGCTCAAGGGAACTTCAGCCGCGGCCCACTGGTCGGGGCTCGAACCGGCAACCCTCCGGTTACAAGTCTGGAGTCCTAACCAGTGGGCCACGGCTGCCCATGTGTTCGTGTGTGTGTTAAAATGTGTGTGTGCGCGTGTGTGTTAATATGTGTGTATGCGCGTGTGTGTTAATATGTGTGTATGCGCGTGTGTGTTAATTTGTGTGTGTGCGCGTGTGTGTGTGTGTTAATTTGTGTGTATGCGCGTGTGTTAATTTGTGTGTGTGCGTGTTAATTTGTGTGTATGCGCGTGTGTGTACTGGGGGCTTAGTGAGGGCTGCTGAAGGGCAAAACCGCCTCAGGAAATGAAAATGACATCATCATCAGGAAAAATGGGGTGATTTCCTGCTTCCTGTCATGTGACGTCCTGTCGTGTGTGTTTTTGTGAAACGCGTCCCGGCCGCCCGCATCCCCTGGGACCAATCAGGATCCTCCGTGGAGGGGCTCTCAAAATGCAGTAGGACATAGTAATGGCAGAGAAGCATCACTCGTCACAGATTAACAAACTGACATTTGGTAGTGACATGCAGTTGTTTACGGTTCAGTCCAGTCGTAAATCACAATAGTGTGTATGCGTCAGACGTGCCCCAGTGTCATGTTTACAGCTTTGGAAACTAGCGGCGCCATTCTGTGCTTTAATCAGTAGCTCAGTCATCTATTTATTCAGCATTAAGGAACACGGAACATCATCTAGTTATTCAGCATTACGGAACACGGAACATCATCTAGTTATTCAGCATTACGGAACACGGAACATCATCTAGTTATTCAGCATTACGGAACACTTCATCTAGTTATTCAGCATTACGGAACACTTCATCTAGTTATTCAGCATTACGGAACACTTCATCTAGTTATTCAGCATTAAGGAACACTTCATCTAGTTATTCAGCATTAAGGAACATTTCATCTAGTTATTCAGCATTACAGAACACTTCATCTAGTTATTCAGCATTAAGGAACACGGAACAAAGGACTGGAATCCCTAGATGCCCACTGATCTGTTCCCATTCACACTCACACTCACACTCACACTCACACTCATACACACACTCACACTCACACTCACACTCACACTCACACTCACACTCACGCTCTCACTCTCACTCATACACACACACACACTCACGCTCTCACTCACGCTCTCACTCATACACACACACACACTCACGCTCTCACTCATACACACACACACACTCACGCTCTCACTCTCACTCATACACACACACATACTCTCACTCTCACTCATACACACACACACACTCACGCTCTCACTCTAAGTCGCCCTCACATCGGCCTTTCTCTCTGCTGGCCTGCTCCCAAAATCAGTTGCAGACTCTCGGCTAAATATTTGGGTTACTTCCCTCTTGAGCAAGAATCTCATTTAAAGGATTTGTGTAAATCTCTAATTTGTAGTGTTTTATCACACCTTTCTTTCTTTAAATCTCTAATTTGTAGTGTTTTATCACACCTTTCTTTCTTTAAATCTCTAATTTGTAGTGTTTTATCACACCTTTCTTTGCCATGATATAGCCATAGATACCGATATGGCATTAAATTACAACTTCTACCCTTTTAAGCGTTCACATAATATAACTCTAATGCATTTTCATTACTGGTCCTGTCTTGCATGCCGTCATATGAGCTTGAGTCCTTGGACTAGCTTTGTTCATATGAAACCAACACATTGTCAGAAAGCTGTTCATTAGTTCATTTTCCAAACTGTAAATCAAACACCAAGGGTGCATGAATGTATCGTGTGTGAGTTTGTTTTTGTGGGAATGTGTGTGTGTGCATGTGTGTGCATGTGTGTGCATGTCTGTGTCTGTGTGTGTGTGTGTGTGTGTGTGTGTGTGTGTGTGTGTGTGTGTACATGAGTACACAAGCTTAAGTGAGAACCTGAGTAGCACTCCTGTGCACTGTGACGTCAGGTGACCTGTTTTCCTTGCGGCAACAGTCATGAGTATCACCACAGGATCAAAAGGGAGGGGCCACTTGGCTTTCCAGGACGTTCTCACGGCTTCCTCCTTTGGCAGTTTCCTCCTTTGGCAGTTAAAAAGCCCCTAAAGCAGTGACATGGATATTAGCATCTCCTGCTCTCACCTACATATGCTGTGGCCTGTGCACAGGGGGGTGCTAGTGTAGCGGTTAAGGAGCTGGGCTAGCGTGCAGTAGTGTAGTGGTTAAGGAGCTGGGCTAGCGTGCAGTAGCCTGTAGGGTGGTGGCAGTGTAGTGGTTAAGGAGCTGGGCTAGCGTGCAGTAGCCTGAAAGTTGTCGGTTCAATTCCCGGCTTCCACCGTTGTGCCCTTGAGCAAAGCACTTAACCCCAAGTTGCTCCGGGGACAATGTGATCCCTTGTAATATAGCTGACATATGTAAGTAACTTTGGTCAAGAAGTGTCTATGTAATGTAATGTAATGTAATGTAATATGCTGCCAACAGCACATTTGCATACTTGCACTCTAGCCACGCCCAAACCCCGACTCCCACGCAGTGAATGCTGCATGCTCTACCTGCATGCAGCATTCAGCACACCTGCGATTAGGCTGAAGATCAATGAACTAGATCAGTGATCAGTCCTGCTCTAATCAACCCTGCTCAAATCAGTCCTGCTCAAATGCCAACAAGGAATGGGTTTGGTTCTGGTCTCTGTTGGGAGCATTTGGACTAAACATGAATTGGTTCAGAACCTGAAAAGTTGGTTTCCCAGCTGGTTGTTTTCTTTCCAGAGAACAGGAGTGGGCGTGTTCAGTGTCCCGTGTGTAGAGGAAGGCAATCAGGGCTTGCTACTGCCGTTTACTTCCTTTGGGCATTGTGCAACGCTCTCCGCCGATGATGCATCCTTGATTACCACGGTTCCGCTTCTAAGTGGCAGAGCTGGCAGGCTGGTTTGCGTGATGGCACCAAAGAATCAATGAATTCAAAGAATGCTTAACAGAACCAGCTCTAGAACCCATCCGTTCTTAACAGAACCAGCTCTAGAACCCATCCGTACACACACACACACACACACTTCTGCATGCCTCGCAGTTCTCTCAGGCCCTGAAGCTCTCAGGCGCAGGGCTGGAATTCAGGCGTGGGTGGGTTGTTGTAAGATTAAGAAAACAGGTCATTATGTTGGAAAGGTTTCACAATTGTTGATAACTTAAAGGCACACTATGCAGGTTTTTTTGCTTAATATGCAAGTTTTTTAGCTTAATTTACCTTCATTTAACAGCTTCAGAGTCACTGGAATGGTTATATGACTTTTTTGGGGTTGAATGGTGGCCGTCTCGCTTCCCCCTAGCGCCTGTGAGTGGAAAAACCACCCTTGCAACTGTGGGCCGGCGGGCTGATGGCCTCAGTGTCAGGAAGTATAACGAGTGTAACAAATTGCTTTACTGCATTCAAATACACATACACGCCAGGCACCGGCTAGATAAATGTAGTGATGGAGTTTCTCAGACATTCGTCATGACAGAGCCAGCGAATAGAAGCAAAAATAGTAAGGAACAGTAAGGACATGGCCAATACTGCATAGTTTACCTTTAAGGCACAAACAAATGCCCATACTCTATAAGCCCCACCCTCTGCTCTCTGGATGAACTGTTTATATGCCTGACTTGCCTGTCAATCAAATGCATTGGAATTGCTCTGACTTAATTGGCTGTGGTTTGGGCAGGGATAGATAGAACACAATGCCATTTAGATGGGCCCTCAGGAGGAGAACTGAGAACTCTAGAACTGAACTAGTCGGTGAAGTGGGTTTTATGCTGTCGTGGGATGTGGATGAACTAGACGAGCGGTTCTCAACTCCGCTGCTATTTCCCACTGTTCTAATTCCCACTGTTCTAATTCCCACTGTTCTATTTCCCACTGTTCTATTTCCCACTGTTCTAATTCCCACTGTTCTAATTCCCACTGTTCTGACAAAGATTGTATAGTGAACTAAGATGAATCATAAAAGGATTCACCAATGGAACGAAATGGCTTCATCAACCGTCTCTGGTTCTAAGCTAGATGAGAGTTGAGAGTTCCTGTATTGGATGATGAAGGGGGGGGGGCGGTTGGGTGCGTAGTTTGGTACAGATTTACAAATGTGTAATTGTTTTGGGTGTATGTGTGTTGTGTGTGTTTGTGTGCAGAGGGTGAACCCAAATCTGTATCTTTGTGTGTGTGTGATCACATGTTCCATATCTCCTAATCCTACTCTGTTTTGCTCATCTCCTGCTTGTCTCCACCACTCTTATAGTCTATGGTTAACCTTTGACCTTTTTGTGTGTGTGTGATCACATGTTCCATATCTCCTAATCCTTGTCTGTGTTGTTGCTCATCTGCTGCTTGTCTCCATCAGTCGTATAGTCTATGGTTAACCTTTGACTTTTGACCTTTGGCTGGTCCCTCAGGCAGAGAACCTGCTCCTGGACGCAGACATGAACATCAAGATCGCTGACTTCGGCTTCAGCAACAAGTTCACGATGGGCAGCAAGCTGGACACGTTCTGCGGCTCCCCGCCCTACGCCGCGCCCGAGCTCTTCCCCCCCCAGGGCAAGAAGTACGACGGGCCCGAGGTCGACGTCTGGAGCCTGGGGGTCATCCTCTACACACTCGTCAGTGGGTCACTGCCCTTCGACGGACAGAACCTAAAGGTTAGGACTTGTGTGTGTGCGTGGGCCCGTCCCAATACCTCCCCTTCCCCTAGATTTTCGCCCTAACCCTCGTTTTTGCGCGTGCACGGCAGCAGGCGTAGGGTGTCCCATTACTGTAGGGAGCAAGGGGGAGTGCTATTTTCCCCTTAAAATCAACCCTCAAAGTATAGCCAGCACCGATGCAGGCTTAAAACCAAGTGGGAGATTAAATTAAATTCCAGGATACCGTGCGAGCTCAGCAGGCCGGCCAAAAATTGCATTGCTCATATATTTTCGCAAATTAGCATATTAAAATTTTTAAATGTGTTGGAATATGTTAGTTTGATGCACATCCAAAGGACTGTCGAGTTTTGAACACTAATGTTATCTATCTGACGATGTTCATGATATCTGCCGAGTGCTTTGAGAGTGCCCATCAAATAACGTTATATATCTGATCTGGGTAGTTTCGTCAATGTTTAGGATGTGTGTTCCGGCGTTCACATGAACACGAATATCTGTGTTGATTAACCAGACGTTGACCAAACACAGCTCACACAACAGTCAACACGACCGCTGGAACGGGAATGTTCCTGAATGAAAATAGTAGCAGGCTACTACCGTTAGACACGTCGACGCTGCGCGTGACGTAGATGAGCACGTTCGCTACGCTAATTTGCATATAGCGGTGACCCAATTGTGTTGTTACTTGATTTGTTTGTTTATTATGTCTGTCTCTGAGAGTGGACTAACGTGTGGTAATAATTGTTTGTTTATTATGTCTGTCTCTGAGAGTGGACTAGCGTGTGGTAATAATTGTTTGTTTATTATGTCTGTCTCTGAGAGTGGACTAGCGTGTGGTAATAATTGTTTGTTCATTTCTGTCTCTGAGAGTGGACTAGCGTGTGGTAATAATTGTTTGTTTGCATATGGGTGAGTTTTTGAGTATAAGTGTATTTGATTGAAAGCAATTCTAATATGTTTTGTTTGTGGTGTTTTTAAGTGGGTATGTGTGCATGCTAATGTGTAATGCTCATGTGGGTGAGCCACTGTTTGGAGGTCCAGGGGTTTACCAGTGAAATGGGAAATGAATGGAATTTAGTTGGAACTTGTCATGATCGATTCGACATTCCAGTGTGCAGTGTACTCCTGCACTGAGTCATGTAATGTGTGTGTGTGTGTGTGTGTGTGTGTGTGTGTGTGTGTGTGTGTGTGTGTGTGTGTGTGTGTGTGTAGGAGTTGCGTGAGAGGGTTCTACGGGGAAAGTACCGGATCCCGTTCTACATGTCCACGGACTGCGAGAACCTACTGAAGAAGTTCCTCATTCTCAACCCGACCAAAAGAGGCAGCTTGGAGGTGCGAACACACACGCACGCACGCACACAAGCACACACACGCACACACACACACACACACACACACACGCACAAACACACACACACACACACACACACGCACAAACACATACACACACACACACATACATACGCACAAACACGCGCACACACACGCACAAATACACGCACACACACACACACACACGCACACACACTTAAACATTCTCTCTAGCTAATCCCTTCCTTCTCTCCCCTCCTCCTCCTTTCCCTCCTCCTCCTCTCCTCTCTCCTCCTCTCCTCCTCCCCTCTCTCTCCTCCTCCTCTCCTCCTCCTCCCCTCTCTCTCCTCCTCCCCTCTCTCTCCTCCTCCCCTCTCTCTCCTCTCTCCTCCTCTCTCTCCTCATCTCTCCTCCTCCCCCTCTCTCTCCTCTCTCCTCCTCTCTCTCCTCCTCTCTCCTCCTCCCCTCTCTCCTCCTCTCTCCTCCTCTCTCCTCCTCCCCTCTCTCTCCTCTCCTCCTCCTCCCCTCTCTCTCCTCCTCCCCTCTCTCTCCTCCTCTCTCCTCCTCCCCTCTCTCTCCTCTCTCCTCCTCTCTCCTCCTCCCCTCTTTCTCCTCCTCCCCTCTCTCTCCTCCTCCTCTCCTCTCTCCTCCTCCCCTCTCTCTCCTCCTCTCCTCCCCTCTCTCTCCTCCTCCTCTCTCTCCTCCTCCTCCTCCTCCTCCTCCTCTCTCCTCCCCTCTCTCTCCTCCTCCTCTCCTCTCTCCCCCTCCCCTGTGTTTGGCCCAGCAGCAGGCGATGAAGGACCGCTGGATAAACGTGGGGCACGAGGACGACGAGCTCAAGCCCTTCCTGGAGCCGCAGCCCGACTACAAGGGACCCCCGGAGGACAGGTCAGCACCGCCACGGTGCGCCAGGGTCGGGGGGCCGAGGGTCAAGGGTCAAGGGTTGAGGGAGGGTGTGGGGTCACTTGGCGAAGTGTGTTTAGCCTGCCTCACTGCACCTGGAGCAGGTGTCTGGAAGGTGTATGTATGTCTCTGTTGGTCTGGAAGGTGTATATATGTCTCTGTTGGTCTCCTGAAAGGTGTATGTATGTATCTGTTGGTCTGAAAGGTGTATATATGTCTCTGTTGGTCTCCTGAAAGGTGTATGTATGTCAATGTTGGTGTCTGGTTCCTCCACAGGTAGTGAAAAGCTGATCACATGATTGCTTGCATGTACAAGCATGTGCACACGCATGCACACACACTCACACAAACATTCCCACGCAGTGACATATACAGTATAGGTGTACGTGCACACATACACACACACACACACACACACACACACACACCCAAACACACACAAAACAAACACACACACACACACACACACACACACACACACACACACTTACACTCAGGATGTGTTTTGATGAGTGAGTGATGATGAGTGCACTCTGAGCAGCATGGAGTTCTCACCTGCGGTTCTGTGCACAGGAAGCGGTTTCCTACAATGGTGCTTACAGACTTTCACTTCCTGCTCGTGTGACTGTCTGTCAGTCATTCAGTCTGTCTGCCATCTCTCTAGGTTAGAGCTGAGCACATGCCTGTGTGCCTGTGTGTGTGTTTAGCATTAACATCATCGTTAGCATATGCTTGTGTGCCTGTGCGTGTGTGAGAGATATTATCAATACCATATGCATGTGTTACTTGGTACAGATCTTGTGATGTAGATGAATGAGTTTGCTTGGGTTCTCAGAAGTGTTTGTGAATTCTGGACCGGTGGCTCATGCACCTTTCTTTAGGTCCCTGTTAATGTGTTTGTGTGTTTTGTTTGTGTGTTGTGCGTGTTTTGTTTGAGTGTTGTGTGTGTTTTGGTTGTGTGTGTTTTGGTTGTGTGTTGTGCGTGTTTTGTTTGTGTGTTGTATGTGTTGTGTGTGTTTTGTTTGTGTGTTGTGTGTGTTTTGTTTGTGTGTTGTGCGTGTTTTGTTTGTGTGTTTTGT